>NC_137688.1:24989593-25066303 GCF_963989245.1 Nansenia antarctica
TAGAATGGTTAATACATACTGCTCAAGCACATTTCCTCAATGTATCAGCAACAAAACAATCCTCTCTGTCGAAAATACAATGAAAGTACTTATGTATTTGCCTTTATACCTATGCGTGTGCGTGTGCGTGTGTGTGTGTGTGTGTGTGTGTGTGTGTGTGTGTGTGTGTGTGAGATTCAGGCTAGAGGACCTCATGCGGGTGAAACAGGAGGAGCGGAGGGAGAGGGAGCGAGCGGAGGAGGTGGACAGGGAGAAGCAGAGGCGGAAGCACGGCCAGGAGCTGTTGCACGTCAAACAGAAGCTGCAGGACGACGAGATGAAGAAACAGGCCGACCTGCGCAGGAGAGAGAAGATGGAGGACAAACTGGCCAAGTAAGGCCTACTCCTACCCAACAGCCCTTTATTATTGTCTTATAAACTACACCATCCATAACTGCCTTGTTTTCTCTCTCTCTCTCTCTCTCTCTCTCTCTCTCTCTCTCTCTCTCTCTCTCTCAGGCAGAGGGTCAGAGACAAGATAGCACGAGACAGAGAGGAGAGAGCACAGAAGGTACTCGCTGCACCGGTCTGGTTCCCCCAAACGCTCAGACGCTAGACACAAGAGGGAGAACAGCTTTGTGTCACATGCTCTCATACCTTTCATAGAAACAGTTTTACCCACCGTGTCTCATTTCTTGCATTCTCTCCTCACTTCCTTTCTTCCACTCACATCTCCCTCTGCCTCTCCTCTCCCCCCTGTCTCCTCTCTTCGCCAGTTTGGAGGCGGTTCTTCTAGCACAGCTATCTCCCCTCCAGCTGAGCCCGTGCCCTCCTCCCCGCCCAGTCAAGGCCCGCCTCCCGCAAAGAAGGACTACGACGAGTGTCGGATACAGGTAAGGGGCCAGGCTGTCCAGGTAGGCAGGGCTGTGTGTAAGGGGTTTAGGTCGGATGTGATAGTATTTAGTACGAGGAGTTTCCACCACCCTAGCATGCTGCCATGGTAACATGGTAACCCGTTTTACTCTGGCTGGCTTTCGTTCTCACTCGTTAAAAGTTACATAACTGGTCAGCCACTTTGATTGAAAATAGAAAATGAGCAACATAGGGACAAGTTCCATCCTAAAGGTTAGAGGTCAATAAAATGGTGGATATAGAATGAACTCTAGTTCTTTTTCCTGTTCCTCTCCCCTCCCCTCCCCAGATACGTCTGCTGGACGGCTCAGCGCTCACAGCCGTGTTTAAGTCCCAGGAGCCACTGGCCGCCGTGCGCGTCTACGTCCAGATGAACGGCAACGCCCCGGAAGGCAACGACTTCACCCTGCTCTCCCCGTACCCCCGCCGCGTCTACACAGAACTGGACATGGAGAAACCTCTACGGGAACTAGGTGACTGACCTCCTCCTCCCCCACCGCCCTACCCGTACCCTCCCATCCTCATCCACTGTTCCCCTCACTGTCCCACCCTCGAAACTCAAAGGCTTCGGAGACCGTGCTTTTTCACGAGCTGCACTCCGCCTCCGGAACTCTCTCCCTCCTCAACCACTCAGAGACTCACCCTCACTCTCCACTTTTAAATCCCAACTCAAAATCTACCTGTTCTCCCATGCATACAACCTTCCCTACCATCTCCCTTAACCTTGCCACCCCCCCCCTGGACATTGCTGTGTTAATTGTTCCCTGTGCCTGTTCGTTAACTCTGTGTTCTACGTGCTCATGTTATCTGTTGCTTGTGGTTTCTGTGTACCCACATTGTCAGCGTCTTTGAGCCCCGGAAAAGCGCTATATAAATATAATGAATTGTTATTATTATTATTATTATTAGGTGAGTTAACAGGACAGCTCTCACTGGTCCTGTAGAGTCACAGCTAGTTAAAGGTTCTTTAACTTCACCATATTACCTTCTGGTCAGGTAAGATGACAGTATGAGCTCAGGTGTATACTATTGTGTCTGTGTGTTACGCTTACCTGCGACTAGTTACCATATCACAGACTGAGTTGTGTTGTGTTATACTTAACCCTAACACCAGCCCCATATTACGCATCGGCAGAATTGATTAGTGTGTCATTCACATTCTCTGCCTGTGTGAGAAGCTAATATAGGAAGTGTTTCTAATTGAGACGCCAGGCGATCCTTTGAAAATCCTGCCCATCTCATGCATTCATCTGTCATTTTCGCTTGCCTGTCCTGATCGTGTTTCATGTGGATATCAAAAATGGTTGTTCGCCAGCACTCTTATGGGTGGGGGATGTAAGAGTCAGACTGACTGGTATGTATGTGTCATTAACAGGTTTGGTGCCGACAGCTGTGCTGGTTGTTGCCAAAAAGTGAAGATGTGAAATAGATGCTGTGAGCACCACCTCTACTCCAACCTCCCAAACACCACCACAGGACAGAGAGGGGCCACAACAGCATCAAGAGATTGTTTTTTTCCTTAAACACTTTGAACTTAATCCGAATCTTATGTAGCAACACAGATGACTTTGATTTTCATGGGGCCTTGAGTTAAGGCCTGGCTTGTGTGACACTGCGACGTCCAGTTTTTCTAAGTTAAGGAATTGACCGTGGTGTAATTGCATTTATCACTAAAACTTGCTTGAATAAAACTGACTTGGGGAGTGACATGGACTAATTATTTTATTAAGCAATGTAAAAGCGGAACAAAAACACATCCATTCCTAGATTTGAGTCACACGTCACTCAGTTGCAGTGGAACTGAATAAAACTGCATGCCTTTTTTTTTTTTTCCCAATGGACAAATTTGGAAAAGGAGTGACAAAAAAAAAGGCAACAGGTTTTTGAATGGTTTCAACAAGCACACAGAGCTGCTGCCGGTGGTTACAGGCAGGTATAGCAGACAGGTACAGTACAACGTCAAATTTCTATATTATTATTCCTTGTCTAGCCGCTCTGGTACACCTCCATATACAAAAACATGGCTGCCAAGTCTTCTGGACGACTCAACTCGAGGATTTGACCAGGCAGAAGCAGAGTGAAATGGCATCAAGCTTACGGGAAAAAATTGTTTTCGGACTTCACACACTATAAAACACCTTTATATACACATTAAAAAAAGACTAGCCTACGTATGGAATGATGCAAGGTTTGTGGACACTGTTTCGCTAAAGTGAGAGCGTTGTGTAGAAGAGCTTACAAAAATAGTTATTAAAACAATGTACAGTAGCACATTTTTAAAAAGATGAGATGAGCTGACATCATACTGAGGTGGTGGTGAGTCCATTGTCCTGAATCATCCTGGCTAACTTCCTGCCATCATTGGTGTGTCACTGTCTTTCTCTTCCCCCTTAGCTGGGAGGGTAATAGCCCTGGTTGTAGTTCCAAGGGTTCTGGTAGTTCCCATATCCCCCATACTGTGGTTGCTGGAGGGGGAGAGGAAAATAATGTCAAGAAGAGGGCAAAAGAGGGAACATCATAGCTTCAAACAACATGTTACTTTAGGAAGGGAGCCTAGAGGTTACACAGGTCAGTAGGTCACCCTAGGAGGAGCCAGATGTCATATCTAAGGTGCCTACGCTGCTGTTGTGCCCATACTGCCACTTAACCCCTACCTGATCCTGTGCCCAGAGCTCTGAACTCCCTGAGAGTATGCAGACGTTGTCTTGAGGGTGGGGGAGTTAAGGGATATAATTCCCCCCCCCCCAGGGATCCATACTAGGGAGGGACCTAACTTCTTCTCCTCTCAAGAAAGTTAATAATTTGTGAAGAATATAGCATGTGTATAGCTGACTTGCATGTATGGTAGCAGGTACGTATGATCTCTTCCATACCTGATACCAGCTCCCATAACCCCCGTAGGCACTCATATCCCCACCCATCATGGGGGGAGGGGGTGTTGTCATGGGAACGTGAGGCATTGTGGGAGGGGCCTGCGGGGGAACTGGTATGGCCGAGGCGTCTTCGACCTTGCTCATCTTCTCTGTGTCCTCGGTGTCACTGCAGATCAACCATCCAACTGATTAGTGAGTTAATAATCAACAAACCAAGCAGTGAGTCCAAATCCTAATCAATATCCTATCAGCAGGAAAAAAATATTTCCATCACATTTGTTCTGCATGGGGCATGTTCTCCATGTAACCGCAGGGTTCCCGGTTCGATTCCGGCCGCGGACATATCCTGCATCATGTCATCCCTTCTCTCTCTCTCACCCAGCCTTCCTGTCAAATCTCTACTGTCTCTATCGCAAATCTCTATCTGCATATGGGTCTTAATAGGACACAGACATATTATATGGATATATGGATATATGATATATACGTATATACCACGGTAAATGATAAGACTTTCTGTAACGGTCAACAAACCCCTGTCGCCCCGCCCCTTCTCACCCATTCTCAGCCCCTCTCTTCTTGCTGCCGAGCTCCTTGAGCAGCTTCTGATGCTCCTCGTAGATACTCAGCACACTGGAGGGACCAGAGGGCAACAGTGAGCTAACAAACATTATCAACAAGGAATTAGACTTCATCTAGTCGTCGCAAAAAATAGAATGAAAAAACGTTATCAGTCTGTCTGTCTGACCTCTGCACAGTGGTCCCGTAATCCTCAGCGTACTGCAGACCCCTCTGAGAGAAGAGGATCTTGGTCCGCGGGGAGAGGGGGGCTGCCAGCGCACGTGTCACACATTCCTGCACACTCTCTGCAGAGCCGCGGGGGTCGCCAGACACCTCCAGCTCCAGCAGGTTCAGGTGCAGCTTACTGTTATCCTGGGGGGGCAGAAATATGACTTAGTCCTAACAGGAGACCATTGAGGAAAGAAAGGATCATCATATGACTTCTGTGAGATTAAAGCAGATAAGTGGATATCTATGAGGTCTGGATGCAGAAAGTCATTATATCTGGGATCATATTAATGGCGGCTGATGATAGATTTTTTTGTAAAAATCTGGCTTTAAGATGAAGGCTTTGTTTATCTCCATGCTCTTTCTCCCCCATTTTCCTCAAACAAAACCCCCCTCTCATAATAATAATAACATAAAATATACATTTCCTTTCAGGGGACCCACAGTCGCTTTACAGAGCAACAGAAAGTAACAAAAACAGTCAGACAAACAGACAGACAAAACAACAGAACTAGGGGCCGAAGGCCTTAGCAAACAGGTGGGATTTGAGGGCCGTTTTAAAGGCGTCCAGGGTGGTGGGGATGTTGCGGATCACCGCAGGGAGAGGGTGGGGGCTGCCACACTAAAAGATGTGTCCTTGAAGGCTTGCAGGTTGGTACGGGGGGGGGGTTGGCAAGCAGTCCAGAGTGTGAAGACCGCAGGTTGAATATGGCTTCTCACCGGGCTGATCTCCAGCGCCTCCTGGAGGATGCCCCGGGCCCTGCTGGGGTTCTTGCAGAGCTTCAGCAGGAGCCGGGCCAGCTTGATGGAGTAGAAGGCGTGGAGGTGGGGCGTCTCTTTGGCCTGGGCCACCGCATCTCTGAGCAGAGTTTCCGATTCGTCCATTCGACCCGCCCGTCTCTCCAGCCCCGCCCTGCGCAGGCGGATCAGAGCCAATCCCGGCGTGGTCGTCTCCAGCACCTCTAAGATGCGCCGTGCCTCCGCCAGGTCACCTGAGGTGGGGGGAAGGGAGGGAGACATAAGCAAACAATAACGGTAGGTTTTACTGTAGAATAATTAGGGCTGTCAAAGATAACACTCGAGGGGTTTCATAGGCTGCGTTCGTAAATTCGCAGAAGCGCACACTGGGTTCAAAGTCTTTAAGTCATTTGATTGGACAAGAGGCAGTCACGTGGACACTCCGGCGCCCTCAGAGTCGATTTACAAACGCGGGCATAATATCACAGGATATTATTGTGATTAACTTCAATAAAAATTGTAATCGATTGACAGCACTAATAATGATCAAATAATACAGCTGTGAGTGGGTGTGTAAGAGACGTCCACTCACCATGCCTCTCCTCAAACGTGGCCCACTGCAGGTGGATGGTGTGTTTGTGGGCCAGGTGGATGTCACATGCTCGCCGAAACACAGTCCTCGCCTCCTCCAAACTCTGTGGCTCCAGGTACTGGACGTACTGAACAACAATCATAATACGTTAGACACACACACACACACACACACACACACACACACACACACACACACGTTAAGGATCTACAAAGTGAACCCTATTCGTCTCCGCTTACCTTAGTCCAGAACTCCTCGTAGAGCGCGCAGGCGATCAGACAGCGCTCAAACAAGATGCGCACCCTCTTGTCTCCGCCGGCCACCACGCCGCTCTCCTTCAACGCCTCCCGGTACTCTGGGTCCTCCGCGGCGTCCTCCCCCTGCTCCACCTGGCTCAGCTCCCAGTCCAGGTAGGAGTGCCACGCCTTTATCTGGGCACGGTCCAGAGGTTTCACGTGGAAATACGGGCGCTTGATCTGTGCAGAGGGATAAATGCATGAGATTTTTTTTATTTTTTATCAAATCAGAGCTTAGAGTGTTGTTCACAGGGAGTGAGTGAAGGAGTGAGTAACAGATAACTCACAGCATCTTCGTAGTTCCATCTCTTTCTGACTTCGCCCTCCATCAGCTGGAATACCCTTTCTCTGCGGGCCAATAGGAGTTCTCGCATCTTCACAATCAGCTCTTCCTGATTGGATCAAAGTTGACTTTTTAAAAAAACTATTACTGTTATTACTATGGCTGCTATTGTAATAATATTATTGGCAAACTGCCTTGGGTTGATAGCCATCTGCATTCCACAGTCTGATGCTAAGCTCATATACAACTTACAGTCTGATGCTAAGCTCATAGACAACTTACAGAGTCGTTTCCATCCATGGAGCTGTCTTCAGGCTCCTCCTCTCCTGGCGGCCTCTCCTCCTCCTCCTCCCCCTCGGCCAGCTCAGACTTCTCCTTCTTACTCTGCCGACACTCGGTATGCAGCTCCTCGTACTCCTCTGGGGTGAGGATGTCCTTGGGCACATGAGCGCTGAGGTGTTCCTTAAATCTGAGAGAGGAGGAAGAGAGATGGTCAGCCTCATAACGCAAATTAAACTGTTGACATTTTTTTTCTCTCCTGTGCCTACTTAACATATCAAACCAAGAAAATAAGCATTAAGACTGAATTGGGGTATAGTTTTTTGGTGGAGACGGTGCAAGTCTCACTTCTCATAGTGGCGGCTGTAGAGCTGAGTGGCGGTCTTGAGGACTCGGTCGTAGACGCCCGTGGCGGCCCTCACGTCTCCCTGCTCCTTCTCCCACTCGATGTACAGATCCCACAGGCGGTCCGAGTGGAAGTCCAGGCCTGCAGCGGCCACCGCCTCCTCAAACGCACTGAGTGAAGAAGACACGGGGATCAGAATAAGTTCAGAATAGATTTCAAGATCCTTCTGCGTCTTTATAAAGCTCTCGCTGGCACAGCACCAGAATATCTGATATCTTCTGCTAGCATATCAGCCCAATAGAGCTCTCAGGTCTTCTGCTAGCATATCAGCCCAATAGAGCTCTCAGGTCTTCTGCTAGCATATCAGCCCAATAGAGCTCTCAGGTCTTCTGACGCTGGCTTTCTCTGTGTACCACATGTACAAAAGAAGATATTTGGTGAGGCTGTATTCTCATTTTATGAACCCAAATTGTGGAATGCACTGCCAGTTTACATTAGGGATGCAACCTCAGCAAATATGTTCAAGGCAAGACTAAAAACCCATCTTTGTAATATTGCCTTTAAATTACTAAATAATTAAATTATGATTCTATAATGATTAAAGCACTTTGAGCTGCAACGTTTGCAGGAAAAGTACTATCAAAATAAAGTTGTTATTATTATCAGTCAATCTGCACTCTGTAGAATGGGCTTACAGTATGTGTTTTACCCTGATCGACTATTTTACACTTTATATGAGGCTATGAGTAGTATTGATATGTGCAGAGCAAGGGTCCTGTGGTGTAGTGTATAAAAGCTTACAGAGGAAACATGCTGGAGTACGAGAGGATTTGTAGCATTTTGAGTGTGTACCTGCGAATGCGCTGCGAGGACTCTGGCAGGTTCATGTTGAGCGTGCCCAGTAGCAGGTTAATATAATGGATCCAAAGATCTACACTCAGAGGGATAGCCGTCAGACCCCGCACACACACCTGGAAAAACACAGCAAGATTGCATATGAATCATGTCACCTACTTCCAAGTCATTGCCTAATGTAAGACTTTCTAAAAGCATCGTGCCCGTCCTTTCATTCATACAACAGTGACAAACAGACCATCCACTCCTCTCATACCTCCTGGGCTCGGGTGGTGTGGCCAGCACGTCGCTCCAGGTCAGCAAATTTCTTCCAGTAGCCGTAGCAGAGCGGGTAGCGTGCCAGAAAGGCGACCAGCGCCCGCCGTGAAGCCGTCATGTGACTCTGGGGAATGTTCAGAGAGTTGCGTCACTACCACATTTCATCACTACATGACATTTAACAGGGTGAGATCAGTGAAATGGCTAGCAGCAACTGCTGCTTCTCCACTTCAACTGTGGACGATGACGGTATGGTGGCTACACAGCTGTGAGCGTATCCAAGCGGAAGGTCTAGGGGATCGCGATAGAGGTCCAGCGCTAAGTCTGTCTGCCCCCCCTCTGTCCATCTCACCTCTTGCTCGCAGTATTGCAGCAGGTCGGTCCAGTTGGAGAACTCCTGAGGGCCGTCATGGGCAACCTTCCAGAGTCGATCAAAGTCCACCGGCAACTCCCCGTCTTCATCCTCCTCTCCTGGCGGCATGGCGTATGCAGCAGCAGCAGCATCCAGGGCAGCAACCATCTCTGTCGCCTGACCGCCACCGTTCTCCTCTGATAACGCAGCCATCTCTGTCGCCTCCGCCATCTCCGCCAGGGCCAGGAGACTCTCTGTGGCTTCAGAATTCAAATGAAAGAAATTGAGAATCATTATACACTGATTGAGAGAAGATCATTGTTGATATTTCTCAAATCCAAACGTATGGATGAATTGTTTATCATCGGTACTTTTTCAAGACAAGACAATCTGGGAAGAACCATTCTATAGCTAGCAAGCTGGGGAAAGTTTAGCAACAGTTGTTGTCAATGACACAGATCAGAGTCAGGGGGCATGTCTACCGATGTCAAATGGCACATCTAGTTCACGAGTCTACATGAACCATTATTGGGCGTAACTGTGTCGAACCACAAAAGACAAGTGAGTAGTTACCGAGATAAGAGACACCCAAACAAACAAGGAGGTAACTTGCTGTCTCTGTTCGCTAGCTACGTAAACACACGTTAGCTCCTAGCCTAGCATCGTTTGACTCAGGAGGACTTATCTTATCTAGCTATTCTAGCTGACCTGTTCAGTTACAAAAAAAGGTGCATGTTCGTGACCCACGTGGTACCACTGCGGGACTTTTGCAATCCAATGTAATTAAAGTGATGTATTGTGCCCAACCTGAATGAGCTTCCAGCTCCCCGTTGCTGCTCAGGTCTTCGGAACCTTCTGCCGCCATGATTGAAAATGCAACAGCCTACGTCACCACCGTGCGACGAGTCACCAACGCCAGTGGGGGTCCGTTTTCCTTGTGGATGAACATTCCAAAGGCACGTTTATTTGTATAGCACATTTCATACAACAAAGTGCTTTACATACATTATTAAAAATACAGCAAGAGGAGCATAGTAAGAAAATAAAAATGACAATGAATAAAAGGAAATATAAGAAGTAAAATAGATAAAACATTCAATGAGACAATAGTTAATGGATAAAGACATTGATTGAAGTGTTTGTGTTTAATCATAACTGCTGCAAAACATGAAGATGTTTAGCTTACATTTCAATATTTTTAGGGCTTGGGCCTGTTTGATTTATTCAGGGAGTTTGTTCCAGGAGCATGCTGGGCAGCGTGACCGAAAGCTGCTGCACCGTGTGTAGAGTGTAAGTCAGTTTAATTCTGTTTTATATCAATCATGACTATTTGTGTGTCCGAGATTTGTACTACGAGAGTTGAACCGAGACTGGAAAAACATCTTAGCCCCACAGTTATTTTTTCTAGGCATGGTATAATGGAAAACAGGACGCACTACTCCTCCAACACACCAGGCGGCGACAAAGTCATAAACCACTCTGTCGCATTGATGCACAGGAAATACTAACGTTGAAGAGGCTTGAAACATTCTGTTTACGCCGTGGTTTGACGGCTTACGTCGTATAACTGCGAACCGGTACTTAATATCTATCTCAAAATGTTGAAATTACAGTTATTAAATGTGTATCTTACTGAACGATTGACAGCGGCTGCTGTGGAGATATCCGCGGCCATCGAAACAACGCTGATTGAATACCAGGAAGATATCTCCCGGTCAGAGGAGGAGAACGGACGTCTACGGGAGTTGCTTCATATGGTTCTGAAACCCGATATTAAATTACACAGAGTAGATCACTGTCAGTTCTCCCCCATCCTCCCAGTGTCTGATGAGGACGTGGGCCTGTGTTCACCTGAGCAGCAGCGATGCGAGCAGGAGTGTCCCCGCCTGGCAGAACCCACAGAGGAGGACCAGCTTCCAAGACTAGAGCCAGATACGAAAGACTTGAACATACTAACTGTCCCTTTAGAGCCAGATACGAAAGACTTTAACATCCTAACTGTCCCCCTTCTCTGTGTGAAGAGTGAGTGTGATCAGGAGGACTCACCTCTGTGGAGGGCTGTGGAGGACAAAGAGAGGGATTCTTTACCCACCATTACAGATCAGCAGATTCAAACAGAGCTTGGGGGGAATGATGGAGTATTAAACCCATTTGACTTTATGCCCCTCTCTGCAGTAAATCAGCGTTGTATTGCTGCTCAGAGTGAAATGAGTGAATGTCTACAGACTGGGGGGGAGGAGGGTGGAGGACAACTAGGGTTAAAGCCACTGAAATCAAAGACAACGCAGTCATGCAAGTGCAAGCAATGTGGAAAGACTTTTCAGAGATCATGCGACCTGACTCAACATATGGCTGTTCACTCACAGGACAAACCATTTAAGTGCCTAATGTGTGGCAAATGTTTTAGAGTGAAAACAGAGTGTAACAGACATATGCTGATTCACACAGGGAGGTTTAAGTGCAACGCTTGTGGCAAATGTTTTAAGGCTGTGAAACTGCTGACTCAGCATATGAGTGTTCACTCAGGGGAGAAACCATTTAGGTGCCCTCATTGTGTTAAATGCTTTACCACTGCCAGTGGATTGACTAGCCATCGGAAACTTCACACAGGGGAGACGATTCAGTGCAAACAATGTGGAAAATGTTTTTACAAGATGTCCCACCTGACTCAACATATTATGACTCACACAGGGGAGAAACCGTTTAAGTGCATAGAGTGTGGCAGATGTTATAGTCAGAAAGCCAAGCTTAAGGCACATATGCGTATTCACACTGGGGAAAACACATTTCAGTGCAAAGAATGTGGAATGTCCTTCCGCTCCAGGGACCACCTGATCAACCATGGGGTGTCACACACTACCTGACCAGCCATGTGGTGTCACACACTACCTGACCAACCATGTGGTGTCACACACTACCTGACCAACCATGTGGTGTCACACACTACCTGACCAACCATGTGGTGTCACACACTACCTGACCAACCATGTGGTGTCACACACTACCTGACCAACCATGTGGTGTCACACACTACCTGACCAACCATGTGGTGTCACACACTACCTGACCAACCATGTGGTGTCGCACACTACCTGACCAACCATGTGGTGTCACACACTACCTGACCAACCATGTGGTGTCACACACTACCTGACCAACCATGTGGTGTCACACACTACCTGACCAACCATGTGGTGTCACACACTACCTGACCAACCATGTGGTGTCACACACTACCTGACCAACCATGTGGTGTCACACACTACCTGACCAACCATGTGGTGTCACACACTACCTGACCAACCATGTGGTGTCACACACTACCTGACCAACCATGTGGTGTCACACACTACCTGACCAACCATGTGGTGTCGCACACTACCTGACCAACCATGTGGTGTCACACACTACCTGACCAACCATGTGGTGTCACACACTACCTGACCAACCATGTGGTGTCACACACTACCTGACCAACCATGTGGTGTCACACACTACCTGACCAACCATGTGGTGTCACACACTACCTGACCAGCCATGTGGTGTCACACACGCCAATGGTGAATCTTTCACTAAGACTACTGTAACTTTCAGTGGGCAAATTGTGACTTGTGTTGTCATCAAAGGAACTCCCAAACCCAACATGAAAAAAGCTCAAAGCAGGGAGATGAAATCAGTGAATTGGTGATAATGAATAAATGATGCTGAGCTGTATAGAATAAAGCCAATTTCATTGATTGACTTATTTAGACAGACTTGCACAAAGATACATTTCTTTGAAGTTGTAATATGAATGTCGCCTCATCGTGGCTCATTGACTGTTATTGCTATGTTGGATTAAAGTTGTTATTTCAAACAGTATTCCTCTTCATTATCCATGGCATGCCATTGCATATTTGTTTTATTTAAATGAATTACAATTCTTATTCTGTCCCTTCTAGAAGTGGTCTAATTAAAGACCTGGAAGGGTTGGATTTGTGAAAGCCACATGGTGCAAATCTTACATTCACTTACCCATCTGGTACAAGTCAAAGATAATATTGGAATGAATGAATGGTCTTTATTGTCATTGCTATAGTACAGGTACCAAACAACGAAATTTAGGAGGGGTGGCTCCCCTGGTGCTAGGAAAGAAAAAAAAAAGAAAGAAGGGAAAGGAGCAGGTTAACATAAATAAAGGCTATGTACACTATCCACTATACTGTACAGATAGACGACTATGGTTGTCATATTGCACATAGTGTTATTGCACATTCATTTAAAGTGTCGCAGTTTGCAGGCTTGAAATGTACATATTTGTGCCTCAGCATTACACATTTTTTTCAATCCAGCAGCTGCCATCAATCCGTCCAGACTGTCCAGGGCCCAGAACCTAGGTCTTTGCTGTGTTCAGGGCCTGGATGGCCCTGGGGTAGAAGCTGTGCTTCAGTCTGTTTGTCCTTGCGGCCATGGTCCTGTACCGCCTTTTCGAGGGCAGCCGGGCAAAGTGTTCGTACCCAGGGTGGGTTGGGTCTCTGGAGATCTTGGAGGCCTTCCTGAGACAGCGTGTGTTGTACAGCTCTTCCAGAGAGGGGAGGGGGGCGCCGGTGATCTTCTGGGCTGTTCTCACGACTCTCTGTAGCGCATTTCTCTCCGCGGTTGTGCAGCTGGAGAACCAGTTGCAGATGCCGTAGGTGAGGATGCTCTCCACTACGCCGCGGTAGAAGGCCACCAGTATCTCCTGCTTGTTCTGTTCCTTCCTGAGGACTCTCAGGAAGAAGAGCCGCTGTTGTGCCTTCTTGATGGTGGCTGCTGTGTTGTTCTTCCAGGACAGGTCATCCTGTATGTGCACCCCCAGGAATCGGAGGGCTGAGACTCTCTTGAAGAAGCAATGTGGGAAGGATGCTTTTCAAACTACTCAAACAGGGTCAGAGAGACAAAATGTGGAAATTACAGTTATTAAATGCGCATATCATCACCAATCTGTGGTAATCAAAAAAACAATGAAATACCAGAATGAAATCTACAGGTCAAAAGAAGAGAATGAAAGTCTACGTACGTTTTTGGATATGGTTTTGAAACCTGATATACTGCTACATAGAGTAGAACCCAACCAGTTATCAGTCACTGTTTCCAATGACAACGTGGGTCTGCTTTCACCTGAGAACGTGGGCCTACTTTCACCTGAGAACGTGGGTCTGCTTTCACCTGAGAACGTGGGCCTGCTTTCATCTGAGAACGTGGGTCTGCTTTCACCTGAGAACGTGGGCCTGCTTTCACCTGAGAACGTGGGCCTGCTTTCACCTGAGAACGTGGGCCTGTTTTCATCTGAGAACGTGGACCTGCTTTCATCTGAGAACGTGGACCTGCTTTCACCTGAGAACGTGGACCTGCTTTCATCTGAGAACGTGGACCTGCTTTCACCTGAGAACGTGGACCTGCTTTCATCTGAGAACGTGGACCTGCTTTCATCTGAGCAGCAGCAATGAGAACAGGAGTGTCCCCGCCTGGTGCGCTTTGAAGACACAGAGCCCACACTGAAAGAGGTGGACCAGCTTCCAAGACCAGAGTTGGATACCAAAGACTTCAACGTACTGCCTGTCCCTCTTCCCTGTGGGATCAGGAAGTCCCACCTTAGCCCGCACATGTGTGGAGGACAAAGAGAGGGACTTTTTACCCAACAACAATACAGCTAAGCAGATTAAAAGAGAGCCTGGTGGAGATGATGGAGTATAAGCAAAGCCCCTCTCTGGGGCATATTATGTTCTTTACATTGATGCAGTCTGGAGACATTGTTATGGGGATAGAACCACTGATTTTGTGAAAGCTCATCCTAATGTTTTCTCTGTTTTTACATTTTTCTTATTTTTTACACGTTTCTTTTGTTCTGAATTGAAAAGTACATTTACTGGAGGAGACAGTGAGAGATTTTGGTCCAGAACCTAAAGCTGTTAGGCTCAGGTGTAGGCATTGTGGTTTTTAGAAATGGTTGGGGACAGTGTCATTCTTATTAGTTAATAACGGATTTAAGTGCACATAATTGTATCAGAAACATATTCAGGGCCAAGCTAAAAAGCCACAGTCTGAGAGAGAAGGAGATCCAGGAAGTTAAATTGAAGATATAACTGAATAGAGCGTCCAAAGATGTAGTATCCATTTTTTTGTTGGCTTTTGTAAGAGAAGCATGGCTGGCAGGTAGGGTTGAGCATGGCTGGCAGGTAGGGGTGAGCATGGCTGGCAGGTAGGGGTGAGCATGGCTGGCAGGTAGGGTTGAGCATGGCTGGCAGGTAGGGTTGAGCATGGCTGGCAGGTAGGGTTGAGCATGGCTGGCAGGTAGGGTTGAGCATGGCTGGCAGGTAGGGTTGAGCATGGCTGCTCAGGTCTTCGGAACCTTCTGCCGCCATGATTGAAAATGCAACAGCCTACGTCACCTCCACGCGACAAGTCACCAACGCCAGTGGGGGTCCGTTTTGCTTGTGGCTGAACATTCCAAAGGCAAGTTTATTTGTATAGCACATTTCATACAACAAAGTGCTTTACATACATTATTAAAAATACAGCAAGAGGAGCATAGTAAGAAAATAAAAATGACAATGAATAAAAGGAAATATAAGTAAGTAAATAGATAAAACATTCAATGAGACAATAGTTAATGGATAAAGACATTGATTGAAGTGTTTGTGTTTAATCATAACTGCTGCAAAACGTGAAGATGTTTAGCTTACATTTCAATATTTTTAGGGCTTGGCCCTGTTTGATTTCTTCAGGGAGTTTGTTCCAGGAGCATGCTGGGCAGCGTGACCGAAAGCTGCTGCACCGTGTAGAGTGTAAGTACGTTTAATTCTGTTTTATATCAATCATGACTATTTGTGTGTCCGAGGTTTGTACAAGAGTTGAACCGAGACTGGGAAAAACATCTTAGCCCCACAGTTATTTTTTCTAGGCATGGTATTATGGAAAACAGGACGCACTACTCCTCCAACACACCAGGCGGCGACAAAGTCATAAACCACTCTGTCGCATTGATGCACAGGGAAATACTAACGTTGAAGAGGCTTGAAACATTCTGTTTACGCCGTGGTTTGACGGCTTACGTCGTATAACTGCGAACCGGTACTTAATATCTATCTCAACATGTCGAAATTTCAGTTATTAAATGTGTATCTTACTGAACGATTGACAGCGGCTGCTGTGGAGATATTCGCGGCAATCGAAACAACGCTGATTGAATACCAGGAAGACATCTCCCGGTCAGAGGAGGAGAACGGACGTCTACGGAAGTTGCTTCATATGGTTTTGAAACCCGATATTAAATTACACAGAGTAGATCACTGTCAGTTCTCCCCCATCCTCCCAGTGTCTGATGAGGACGTGGGCCTGTGTTCACCTGAGCAGCAGCGATGCGAGGAGGAGTGGCCCCGCCTGGCAGAACCCACAGAGGAGGACCAGCTTCCAAGACTAGAGCCAGATACCAAAGACTTGAACATCCTAACTGTCCCTTTAGAGCCAGATACGAAAGACTTTAACATCCTAACTGTCCCTTTAGAGCCAGATACGAAAGACTTGAACATACTAACTGTCCCTTTAGAGCCAGATACGAAAGACTTGAACATCCTAACTGTCCCCCTTCTCTGTGTGAAGAGTGAGTGTGATCAGGAGGACTCACCTCTGTGGAGGGCTGTGGAGGACAAAGAGAGGGATTCTTTACCCACCATTACAGATCAGCAGATTCAAACAGAGCTTGGGGGGAATGATGGAGTATTAAACCCATTTGACTCTATGCCCCTCTCTGCAGTAAATCAGCATTGTATTGCTGCTCAGAGTGAAATGAGTGAATGTCTACAAACTGGGGGGGAGGAGGGTGGAGGACAACTAGGGTTAAAGCCACTGAAATCAAAGACAACGCAGTCATGCAAGTGCAAGCAATGTGGAAAGACTTTTCAGAGATCATGCGACCTGACTCAACATATGGCTGTTCACTCACAGGACAAACCATTTAAGTGCCTAATGTGTGGCAAATGTTTTAGAGTGAAAACAGAGTGTAACAGACATATGCTGATTCACACAGGGAGGTTTAAGTGCAACGCTTGTGGCAAATGTTTTAAGGCTGTGAAACTGCTGACTCGGCATATGAGTGTTCACTCAGGGGAGAAACCATATAGGTGTCCTCATTGTGTTAAATGCTTTACCACTGCCAGTGGATTGACTAGCCATCGGAAACTTCACACAGGGGAGACGATTCAGTGCAAACAATGTGGAAAATGTTTTTACAAGATATCCCACCTGACTCAACATATTATGACTCACACAGGGGAGAAACCGTTTAAGTGCATAGAGTGTGGCAGATGTTATAGTCAGAAATCCAAGCTTAAGGTACATATGCATATTCACACTGGGGAAAAACCATTTCAGTGCAAAGAATGTGGAATGTCCTTCCGCTCCAGGGACCACCTGACCAACCATGGGGTGTCACACACTACCTGACCAACCATGTGGTGTCACACACTACCTGACCAACCATGGGGTGTCACACACTACCTGACCAACCATGTGGTGTCACACACTACCTGACCAACCATGTGGTGTCACACACTACCTGACCAACCATGTGGTGTCACACACTACCTGACCAACCATGTGGTGTCACACACTACCTGACCAACCATGTGGTGTCGCACACTACCTGACCAGCCATGTGGTGTCACACACTACCTGACCAACCATGTGGTGTCACACACTACCTGACCAACCATGTGGTGTCACACACTACCTGACCAACCATGTGGTGTCACACACTACCTGACCAACCATGTGGTGTCACACACTACCTGACCAACCATGTGGTGTCACACACTACCTGACCAACCATGGGGTGTCACACACTACCTGACCAACCATGTGGTGTCACACACTACCTGACCAACCATGGGGTGTCACACACTACCTGACCAGCCATGTGGTGTCACACACTACCTGACCAACCATGTGGTGTCACACACTACCTGACCAACCATGTGGTGTCGCACACTACCTGACCAACCATGTGGTGTCACACACTACCTGACCAACCATGTGGTGTCACACACTACCTGACCAACCATGTGGTGTCACACACTACCTGACCAACCATGTGGTGTCACACACTACCTGACCAACCATGTGGTGTCACACACTACCTGACCAACCATGTGGTGTCACACACTACCTGACCAACCATGTGGTGTCACACACTACCTGACCAACCATGTGGTGTCACACACTACCTGACCAACCATGTGGTGTCACACACTACCTGACCAACCATGTGGTGTCACACACTACCTGACCAACCATGTGGTGTCACACACTACCTGACCAACCATGTGGTGTCGCACACGCCAATGGTGAATCTTTCACTAAGACTACTGTAACTTTCAGTGGGCAAATTGTGACTTGTGTTTTCATCAAAGGAACTCCCAAACCCAACATGAAAAAAACTCAAAGCAGGGAGATGAAATTAGTGAATTGGTGATAATGAATAAATGATGTTGAGCTGTATAGAATAACGCCAATTTCATTGATTGACTTATTTAGACAGACTTGCACAAAGATACATTTCTTTGAAGTTGTAATATGAATGTCGCCTCATCGTGGCTCATTGACTGTTATTGCTATGTTGGATTAAAGTTGTTATTTCAAACAGTATTCCTCTTCATTATCCATGGCATGCCATTGCATATTTGTTTTATTTAAATGAATTACAATTCTTATTCTGTCCCTTCTAGAAGTGGTCTAATTAAAGACCTGGAAGGGTTGGATTTGTGAAAGCCACATGGTGCAAATCTTACATTCACTTACCCATCTGGTACAAGTCAAAGATAATATTGAAGAAGCAATGTGGGAAGGATGCTTTTCAAACTACTCAAACAGGGTCAGAGAGACAAAATGTGGAAATTACAGTTATTAAATGCGCATATCATCACCAATCTGTGGTAATCAAAAAAACAATGAAATACCAGAATGAAATCTACAGGTCAAAAGAAGAGAATGAAAGTCTACGTAAGTTTTTGGATATGGTTTTGAAACCTGATATACTGCTACATAGAGTAGAACCCAACCAGTTATCAGTCACTGTTTCCAATGACAACGTGGGTCTGCTTTCACCTGAGAACGTGGGCCTGCTTTCACCTGAGAACGTTGGTCTGCTTTCACCTGAGAACGTGGGCCTGCTTTCATCTGAGAACGTGGGCCTGCTTTCACCTGAGAACGTGGGCCTGCTTTCACCTGAGAACGTGGGCCTGCTTTCACCTGAGAACGTGGGCCTGTTTTCATCTGAGAACGTGGACCTGCTTTCATCTGAGAACGTGGACCTGCTTTCACCTGAGAACGTGGACCTGCTTTCATCTGAGAACGTGGACCTGCTTTCATCTGAGCAGCAGCAATGAGAACAGGAGTGTCCCCGCCTGGTGCGCTTTGAAGACACAGAGCCCACACTGAAAGAGGTGGACCAGCTTCCAAGACCAGAGTTGGATACCAAAGACTTCAACGTACTGCCTGTCCCTCTTCCCTGTGGGATCAGGAAGTCCCACCTCAGCCCGCACATGTGTAGAGGACAAAGAGAGGGACTTTTTACCCAACAACAATACAGCTAAGCAGATTAAAAGAGAGCCTGGTGGAGATGATGGAGTATAAGCAAAGCCCCTCTCTGGGGCATATTATGTTCTTTACATTGATGCAGTCTGGAGACATTGTTATGGGGATAGAACCACTGATTTTGTGAAAGCTCATCCTAATGTTTTCTCTGTTTTTACATCTTTCTTCTTTTTTACACGTTTCTTTTGTTCTGAATTGAAAAGTACATTTACTGGAGGAGACAGTGAGAGATTTTGGTCCAGAACCTAAAGCTGTTAGGCTCAGGTGTAGGCATTGTGGTTTTTAGAAATGGTTGGGGACAGTGTCATTCTTATTAGTTAATAACAGATTCAAGTGCACATAATTGTATCAGAAACATATTCAGGGACAAGCTAAAAAGCCACAGTCTGAGAGAGAAGGAGATCCAGGAAGTTAAATTGAAGATATAACTGAATAGAGCGTCCAAAGATGTAGTATCCATTTTTTTGTTGGCTTTTGTAAGAGAAGCATGGCTGGCAGGTAGGGTTGAGCATGGCTGGCAGGTAGGTTTGAGCATGGCTGGCAGGTAGGGTTGAGCATGGCTTGCAGGTAGGGTTGAGCATGGCTGGCAGGTAGGGTTGAGCATGGCTGGCAGGTAGGGTTGAGCATGGCTGGCAGGTAGGGTTGAGCATGGCTGGCAGGTAGGGGTGAGCATGGCTGGCAGGTAGGGTTGAGCATGGCTGGCAGGTAGGGTTGAGCATGGCTGGCAGGTAGGGTTGAGCATGGCTGGCAGGTAGGGTTGAGCATGGCTGGCAGGTAGGGTTGAGCATGGCTGGCAGGTAGGGTTGAGCATGGCTGGCAGGTAGGGTTGAGCATGGCTGGCAGGTAGGGTTGAGCATGGCTGGCAGGTAGGGTTGAGCATGGCTGGCAGGTAGGGTTGAGCATGGCTGGCAGGTAGGGTTGAGCATGGCTGGCAGGTAGGGTTGAGCATGGCTGGCAGGTAGGGTTGAGCATGGCTGCTCAGGTTTTCGGAACCTTCTGCCGCCATGATTGAAAATGCAACAGCCTACGTCACCTCCACGCGACAAGTCACCAACGCCAGTGGGGGTCCGTTTTGCTTGTGGATGAACATTCCAAAGGCAAGTTTATTTGTATAGCACATTTCATACAACAGGGGCAATTCAAAGTGCTTTACATACATTATTAAAAATACAGCAAGAGGAGCATAGTAAGAAAATAAAAATGACAATGAATAAAAGGAAATATAAGTAAGTAAATAGATAAAACATTCAATGAGACAATAGTTAATGGATAAAGACATTGATTGAAGTGTTTGTGTTTAATCATAACTGCTGCAAAACGTGAAGATGTTTAGCTTACATTTCAATATTTTTAGGGCTTGGGCCTGTTTGATTTCTTCAGGGAGTTTGTTCCAGGAGCATGCTGGGCAGCGTGACCGAAAGCTGCTGCACCGTGTAGAGTGTAAGTAAGTTTAATTCTGTTTTATATCAATCATGACTATTTGTGTGTCCGAGGTTTGTACAAGAGTTGAACCGAGACTGGGAAAAACATCTTAGCCCCACAGTTATTTTTTCTAGGCATGGTATTATGGAAAACAGGACGCAATACTCCTCCAACACACCAGGCGGCGACAAAGTCATAAACCACTCTGTCGCATTGATGCACAGGAAATACTAACGTTGAAGAGGCTTGAAACATTCTGTTTACGCCGTGGTTTGACGGCTTACGTCGTATAACTGCGAACCGGTACTTAATATCTATCTCAACATGTCGAAATTTCAGTTATTAAATGTGTATCTTACTGAACGATTGACAGCGGCTGCTGTGGAGATATTCGCGGCAATCGAAACAACGCTGATTGAATACCAGGAAGACATCTCCCGGTCAGAGGAGGAGAACGGACGTCTACGGGAGTTGCTTCATATGGTTTTGAAACCCGATATTAAATTACACAGAGTAGATCACTGTCAGTTCTCCCCCATCCTCCCAGTGTCTGATGAGGACGTGGGCCTGTGTTCACCTGAGCAGCAGCGATGCGAGGAGGAGTGTCCCCGCCTGGCAGAACCCACAGAGGAGGACCAGCTTCCAAGACTAGAGCCAGATACGAAAGACTTGAACATCCTAACTGTCCCTTTAGAGCCAGATACGAAAGACTTTAACATCCTAACTGTCCCCCTTCTCTGTGTGAAGAGTGAGTGTGATCAGGAGGACTCACCTCTGTGGAGGGCTGTGGAGGACAAAGAGAGGGATTCTTTACCCACCATTACAGATCAGCAGATTCAAACAGAGCTTGGGGGGAATGATGGAGTATTAAACCCATTTGACTTTATGCCCCTCTCTGCAGTAAATCAGGATTGTATTGCTGCTCAGAGTGAAATGAGTGAATGTCTACAGACTGGGGGGGAGGAGGGTAAAGGACAACTAGGGTTAAAGCCACTGAAATCAAAGACAACGCAGTCATGCAAGTGCAAGCAATGTGGAAAGACTTTTCAGAGATCATGCGACCTGACTCAACATATGGCTGTTCACTCACAGGACAAACCATTTAAGTGCTTAATGTGTGGCAAATGTTTTAGACAGAAAGCAGAGTGTAAGAGACATATGCTGATTCACACAGGGGAGTTTAAGTGCAACGATTGTGGCAAAAGTTTTAGTTCTGTGAAACTGCTGACTCAGCATATGAGTGTTCACTCAGGGGAGAAACCATATAGGTGCCCTCATTGTGTTAAATGCTTTACCACTGCCGGTGGATTGAATGGCCATCGGAAACTTCACACAGGGGAGACGATTCAGTGCAAACAATGTGGAAAATGTTTTTACAAGATGTCCCACCTGACTCAACATATTATGACTCACACAGGGGAGAAACCGTTTAAGTGCATAGAGTGTGGCAGATGTTATAGTCAGAAAGCCAAGCTTAAGGCACATATGCATATTCACACTGGGGAAAAAACAATTCAGTGCAAAGAATGTGGAATGTCCTTCCGCTCCAGGGACCACCTGACCAACCATGGGGTGTCACACACTACCTGACCAACCATGTGGTGTCACACACTACCTGACCAACCATGTGGTGTCACACACTACCTGACCAACCATGTGGTGTCACACACTACCTGACCAACCATGTGGTGTCACACACTACCTGACCAACCATGTGGTGTCACACACTACCTGACCAACCATGTGGTGTCGCACACTACCTGACCAACCATGTGGTGTCACACACTACCTGACCAACCATGTGGTGTCACACACTACCTGACCAACCATGTGGTGTCACACACTACCTGACCAACCATGTGGTGTCACACACTACCTGACCAACCATGTGGTGTCACACACTACCTGACCAGCCATGTGGTGTCACACACGCCAATGGTGAATCTTTCACTAAGACTACTGTAACTTTCAGTGGGCAAATTGTGACTTGTGTTGTCATCAAAGGAACTCCCAAACCCAACATGAAAAAAGCTCAAAGCAGGGAGATGAAATCAGTGAATTGGTGATAATGAATAAATGATGCTGAGCTGTATAGAATAAAGCCAATTTCATTGATTGACTTATTTAGACAGACTTGCACAAAGATACATTTCTTTGAAGTTGTAATATGAATGTCGCCTCATCGTGGCTCATTGACTGTTATTGCTATGTTGGATTAAAGTTGTTATTTCAAACAGTATTCCTCTTCATTATCCATGGCATGCCATTGCATATTTGTTTTATTTAAATGAATTACAATTCTTATTCTGTCCCTTCTAGAAGTGGTCTAATTAAAGACCTGGAAGGGTTGGATTTGTGAAAGCCACATGGTGCAAATCTTACATTCACTTACCCATCTGGTACAAGTCAAAGATAATATTGGAATGAATGAATGGTCTTTATTGTCATTGCTATAGTACAGGTACCAAACAACGAAATTTAGGAGGGGTGGCTCCCCTGGTGCTAGGAAAGAAAAAAAAAAGAAAGAAGGGAAAGGAGCAGGTTAACATAAATAAAGGCTATGTACACTATCCACTATACTGTACAGATAGACGACTATGGTTGTCATATTGCACATAGTGTTATTGCACATTCATTTAAAGTGTCGCAGTTTGCAGGCTTGAAATGTACATATTTGTGCCTCAGCATTACACATTTTTTTCAATCCAGCAGCTGCCATCAATCCGTCCAGACTGTCCAGGGCCCAGAACCTAGGTCTTTGCTGTGTTCAGGGCCTGGATGGCCCTGGGGTAGAAGCTGTGCTTCAGTCTGTTTGTCCTTGCGGCCATGGTCCTGTACCGCCTTTTCGAGGGCAGCCGGGCAAAGTGTTCGTACCCAGGGTGGGTTGGGTCTCTGGAGATCTTGGAGGCCTTCCTGAGACAGCGTGTGTTGTACAGCTCTTCCAGAGAGGGGAGGGGGGCGCCGGTGATCTTCTGGGCTGTTCTCACGACTCTCTGTAGCGCATTTCTCTCCGCGGTTGTGCAGCTGGAGAACCAGTTGCAGATGCCGTAGGTGAGGATGCTCTCCACTACGCCGCGGTAGAAGGCCACCAGTATCTCCTGCTTGTTGTGTTCCTTCCTGAGGACTCTCAGGAAGTAGAGCCGCTGTTGTGCCTTCTTGATGGTGGCTGCTGTGTTGTTCTTCCAGGACAGGTCATCCTGTATGTGCACCCCCAGGAATCGGAGGGCTGAGACTCTCTTGAAGAAGCAATGTGGGAAGGATGCTTTTCAAACTACTCAAACAGGGTCAGAGAGACAAAATGTGGAAATTACAGTTATTAAATGCGCATATCATCACCAATCTGTGGTAATCAAAAAAACAATGAAATACCAGAATGAAATCTACAGGTCAAAAGAAGAGAATGAAAGTCTACGTACGTTTTTGGATATGGTTTTGAAACCTGATATACTGCTACATAGAGTAGAACCCAACCAGTTATCAGTCACTGTTTCCAATGACAACGTGGGTCTGCTTTCACCTGAGAACGTGGGCCTACTTTCACCTGAGAACGTGGGTCTGCTTTCACCTGAGAACGTGGGCCTGCTTTCATCTGAGAACGTGGGTCTGCTTTCACCTGAGAACGTGGGCCTGCTTTCACCTGAGAACGTGGGCCTGCTTTCACCTGAGAACGTGGGCCTGTTTTCATCTGAGAACGTGGACCTGCTTTCATCTGAGAACGTGGACCTGCTTTCACCTGAGAACGTGGACCTGCTTTCATCTGAGAACGTGGACCTGCTTTCATCTGAGCAGCAGCAATGAGAACAGGAGTGTCCCCGCCTGGTGCGCTTTGAAGACACAGAGCCCACACTGAAAGAGGTGGACCAGCTTCCAAGACCAGAGTTGGATACCAAAGACTTCAACGTACTGCCTGTCCCTCTTCCCTGTGGGATCAGGAAGTCCCACCTTAGCCCGCACATGTGTGGAGGACAAAGAGAGGGACTTTTTACCCAACAACAATACAGCTAAGCAGATTAAAAGAGAGCCTGGTGGAGATGATGGAGTATAAGCAAAGCCCCTCTCTGGGGCATATTATGTTCTTTACATTGATGCAGTCTGGAGACATTGTTATGGGGATAGAACCACTGATTTTGTGAAAGCTCATCCTAATGTTTTCTCTGTTTTTACATTTTTCTTATTTTTTACACGTTTCTTTTGTTCTGAATTGAAAAGTACATTTACTGGAGGAGACAGTGAGAGATTTTGGTCCAGAACCTAAAGCTGTTAGGCTCAGGTGTAGGCATTGTGGTTTTTAGAAATGGTTGGGGACAGTGTCATTCTTATTAGTTAATAACGGATTTAAGTGCACATAATTGTATCAGAAACATATTCAGGGCCAAGCTAAAAAGCCACAGTCTGAGAGAGAAGGAGATCCAGGAAGTTAAATTGAAGATATAACTGAATAGAGCGTCCAAAGATGTAGTATCCATTTTTTTGTTGGCTTTTGTAAGAGAAGCATGGCTGGCAGGTAGGGTTGAGCATGGCTGGCAGGTAGGGGTGAGCATGGCTGGCAGGTAGGGGTGAGCATGGCTGGCAGGTAGGGTTGAGCATGGCTGGCAGGTAGGGTTGAGCATGGCTGGCAGGTAGGGTTGAGCATGGCTGGCAGGTAGGGTTGAGCATGGCTGCTCAGGTCTTCGGAACCTTCTGCCGCCATGATTGAAAATGCAACAGCCTACGTCACCTCCACGCGACAAGTCACCAACGCCAGTGGGGGTCCGTTTTGCTTGTGGCTGAACATTCCAAAGGCAAGTTTATTTGTATAGCACATTTCATACAACAAAGTGCTTTACATACATTATTAAAAATACAGCAAGAGGAGCATAGTAAGAAAATAAAATGACAATGAATAAAAGGAAATATAAGTAAGTAAATAGATAAAACATTCAATGAGACAATAGTTAATGGATAAAGACATTGATTGAAGTGTTTGTGTTTAATCATAACTGCTGCAAAACGTGAAGATGTTTAGCTTACATTTCAATATTTTTAGGGCTTGGCCCTGTTTGATTTCTTCAGGGAGTTTGTTCCAGGAGCATGCTGGGCAGCGTGACCGAAAGCTGCTGCACCGTGTAGAGTGTAAGTACGTTTAATTCTGTTTTATATCAATCATGACTATTTGTGTGTCCGAGGTTTGTACAAGAGTTGAACCGAGACTGGGAAAAACATCTTAGCCCCACAGTTATTTTTTCTAGGCATGGTATTATGGAAAACAGGACGCACTACTCCTCCAACACACCAGGCGGCGACAAAGTCATAAACCACTCTGTCGCATTGATGCACAGGGAAATACTAACGTTGAAGAGGCTTGAAACATTCTGTTTACGCCGTGGTTTGACGGCTTACGTCGTATAACTGCGAACCGGTACTTAATATCTATCTCAACATGTCGAAATTTCAGTTATTAAATGTGTATCTTACTGAACGATTGACAGCGGCTGCTGTGGAGATATTCGCGGCAATCGAAACAACGCTGATTGAATACCAGGAAGACATCTCCCGGTCAGAGGAGGAGAACGGACGTCTACGGAAGTTGCTTCATATGGTTTTGAAACCCGATATTAAATTACACAGAGTAGATCACTGTCAGTTCTCCCCCATCCTCCCAGTGTCTGATGAGTACGTGGGCCTGTGTTCACCTGAGCAGCAGCAGCGATGCGAGGAGGAGTGTCCCCGCCTGGCAGAACCCACAGAGGAGGACCAGCTTCCAAGACTAGAGCCAGATACCAAAGACTTGAACATCCTAACTGTCCCTTTAGAGCCAGATACGAAAGACTTTAACATCCTAACTGTCCCTTTAGAGCCAGATACGAAAGACTTGAACATACTAACTGTCCCTTTAGAGCCAGATACGAAAGACTTGAACATCCTAACTGTCCCCCTTCTCTGTGTGAAGAGTGAGTGTGATCAGGAGGACTCACCTCTGTGGAGGGCTGTGGAGGACAAAGAGAGGGATTCTTTACCCACCATTACAGATCAGCAGATTCAAACAGAGCTTGGGGGGAATGATGGAGTATTAAACCCATTTGACTCTATGCCCCTCTCTGGCTCTGCAGTAAATCAGCATTGTATTGCTGCTCAGAGTGAAATGAGTGAATGTCTACAAACTGGGGGGGAGGAGGGTGGAGGACAACTAGGCTTAAAGCCACTGAAATCAAAGACAACGCAGTCATGCAAGTGCAAGCAATGTGGAAAGACTTTTCAGAGATCATGCGACCTGACTCAACATATGGCTGTTCACTCACAGGACAAACCATTTAAGTGCCTAATGTGTGGCAAATGTTTTAGAGTGAAAACAGAGTGTAACAGACATATGCTGATTCACACAGGGAGGTTTAAGTGCAACGCTTGTGGCAAATGTTTTAAGGCTGTGAAACTGCTGACTCAGCATATGAGTGTTCACTCAGGGGAGAAACCATATAGGTGCCCTCATTGTGTTAAATGCTTTACCACTGCCAGTGGATTGACTAGCCATCGGAAACTTCACACAGGGGAGACGATTCAGTGCAAACAATGTGGAAAATGTTTTTACAAGATATCCCACCTGACTCAACATATTATGACTCACACAGGGGAGAAACCGTTTAAGTGCATAGAGTGTGGCAGATGTTATAGTCAGAAATCCAAGCTTAAGGTACATATGCATATTCACACTGGGGAAAAACCAATTCAGTGCAAAGAATGTGGAATGTCCTTCCGCTCCAGGGACCACCTGACCAACCATGGGGTGTCACACACTACCTGACCAGCCATGTGGTGTCACACACTACCTGACCAACCATGTGGTGTCACACACTACCTGACCAACCATGTGGTGTCACACACTACCTGACCAACCATGTGGTGTCACACACTACCTGACCAACCATGTGGTGTCACACACTACCTGACCAGCCATGTGGTGTCACACACTACCTGACCAACCATGTGGTGTCACACACTACCTGACCAACCATGTGGTGTCGCACACTACCTGACCAGCCATGTGGTGTCACACACTACCTGACCAGCCATGTGGTGTCACACACTACCTGACCAACCATGTGGTGTCACACACTACCTGACCAACCATGTGGTGTCACACACTACCTGACCAACCATGTGGTGTCGCACACTACCTGACCAACCATGTGGTGTCACACACTACCTGACCAACCATGTGGTGTCACACACTACCTGACCAACCATGTGGTGTCGCACACGCCAATGGTGAATCTTTCACTAAGACTACTGTAACTTTCAGTGGGCAAATTGTGACTTGTGTTGTCATCAAAGGAACTCCCAAACCCAACATGAAAAAAACTCAAAGCAGGGAGATGAAATTAGTGAATTGGTGATAATGAATAAATGATGTTGAGCTGTATAGAATAACGCCAATTTCATTGATTGACTTATTTAGACAGACTTGCACAAAGATACATTTCTTTGAAGTTGTAATATGAATGTCGCCTCATCGTGGCTCATTGACTGTTATTGCTATGTTGGATTAAAGTTGTTATTTCAAACAGTATTCCTCTTCATTATCCATGGCATGCCATTGCATATTTGTTTTATTTAAATGAATTACAATTCTTATTCTGTCCCTTCTAGAAGTGGTCTAATTAAAGACCTGGAAGGGTTGGATTTGTGAAAGCCACATGGTGCAAATCTTACATTCACTTACCCATCTGGTACAAGTCAAAGATAATATTGAAGAAGCAATGTGGGAAGGATGCTTTTCAAACTACTCAAACAGGGTCAGAGAGACAAAATGTGGAAATTACAGTTATTAAATGCGCATATCATCACCAATCTGTGGTAATCAAAAAAACAATGAAATACCAGAATGAAATCTACAGGTCAAAAGAAGAGAATGAAAGTCTACGTAAGTTTTTGGATATGGTTTTGAAACCTGATATACTGCTACATAGAGTAGAACCCAACCAGTTATCAGTCACTGTTTCCAATGACAACGTGGGTCTGCTTTCACCTGAGAACGTGGGCCTGCTTTCACCTGAGAACGTTGGTCTGCTTTCACCTGAGAACGTGGGCCTGCTTTCATCTGAGAACGTGGGCCTGCTTTCACCTGAGAACGTGGGCCTGCTTTCACCTGAGAACGTGGGCCTGCTTTCATCTGAGAACGTGGGCCTGCTTTCACCTGAGAACGTGGGCCTGTTTTCATCTGAGAACGTGGACCTGCTTTCATCTGAGAACGTGGACCTGCTTTCACCTGAGAACGTGGATGATAAGATGAATGTCAGATGAATGCGGAGACCGAGAGGTGTTGCTTCCTTATGATAATGAATTAATGCTCAAGGTAGACAATGAAGATAAAGTTTAATCCATTATACAGCGCTGGGCCAGCCTCTCTCAACACACGGCAAGCAACGGTGAGAGACTCGCACCTAATGACAATTACAGTGGCCTTATATGCTAGATTTCCGCTGACACCGGAAACAGCTGTCCCTTGCCAATCATCAGTCACCCGTCATACATGTTGATTACATACTAAAGTTAGAAGCTAGCTTGCCTCTGCTTCCCTACCATAACGGTTTGTTCGTTCCGGTCAGCAGTTACCTGACTCTCAGTCAGCTGACCGTTCGTTCCCAAATATACTGATCTATTGACCCCAGTACCCATATAAGTCTACCACCTGGCTGACCACCACAAGGCTCCCCTGTCCTTAGATCCCAACTGGTCCCCATCTCTATATTTGGCTCAGGTCCAGTTACAGACAGAGAGTTTGCAGTCCTGTGCTGATACAGCAAGAGAGGTTGGCTCACTTCTCAATAGTCAGATGTTACATTTGCTGATAATCACTAATGATTAAACGTTCAGGGTTTTTACCTAAGCACAATGATTAAAACGCATCCTATCAGCCCACTCTTTTTTGTCTTCTCTAATGGACAGTAACTTTAATTATTTCTCTTTCTTTCCCCATGGTTGAGATCCTGCATTCCTCCCCCGGAATCGTCTTTAAATGACTTTTCCCATGGACAAATGCAAGTTCCCAGTCATGTGGCCTGACAAAGTGAACAAACATCTCACTCCACAATTGACTTGGCATGAGTAAAAGGTCACTTTGTGGTTAAAACTACTCTGATTAATAATCACCTTCTTTGGATAAAAACCTTTGTTGTTTGAAGGAGAAAATATCCAAATAGGTTTCTCATTACTATGTCGAACTACTCATTACAAATGAAGTAGGTATCATTTCCATCATTAATTCAAATCACATGTTTTTCCATAGTTTGTTACATAATTATACATTTTTAACAAATAGGGATATCGTCAATCAGTTTCTTTAGGTATCTTCGATATCCTAGGTCGATCTTCAACAGAGGGACCATCATGCTTTTCCGGTCGCAATGAGGCACTATCTGAGACGCTGGAACATTGTTGTCTTTCCGCCTTATCGTCCTCTTGTCTTGTTGCTGTGTTATTGAGAGACTCACAGTAGAAATTATTTCATTCACCATCATGCTGCTTGCTCAAATGTTTTAACAGTGTTATTGAAACTCTAAATCCTTACCCCCTACTTTTCTCTCCCCTATTGTTCTATGTCCCCATTGTCTGATCTTAAAGGTTTAATCCTGTTGTGGTGAATACGTACAACAATTGTCAACAAACTGGCAAACTCCTGCAACTGAGTCTAGTGCGCTATTTGGTTTAACTCCCTGGATGTCACGACGCATGCGAACAAGATTAGTGTCAGAGTCTTCAGTTAAAGTAAAGTCTGTTTCGTTAGTTAACACCCAGAGCGTATACAGAACCGATAGAATTGTGGCCATCCATCTTATGCACAATGAGGCCAGGATCACACGGTGTCTCCCGTCACGCATCGTCTGTCCGGTATCTCTTGTCCTAGTTTCAATCTTAATTCACAACAACATCAAGAATAATTGTTAATAGCAGAGATAGTCATCATTATGGTACTGAAATCAGTAATCGTTTCATAATACGTGTTTTCCCCTTTGCTTGGTTCTCATCGTCAGAGTTGAGAGTGGGTTGGGCCCCCTGTGGTCCCCCCCATCTAGTGAGTTATGCACTTGCCTGCTGAGACATTTTTAGATACAGGGATTGCACAATCGTTAAGTACAGGTAGACAGACATTTAGTTTCTCTCAAAATGGTTAACTCGTCCTTCATCAATGCTCCTAGAGGAAACAAAAGGATTTGTCATTTGAAGTTCATGCCATGGGTATTCAAACTAGGACGTGTTGTGAAAAACCGTGAACCGTCCCTTTAATATCCAAATCAGTTCTTCAATACTTAGTTTATTTACTGTCAATGTGCAATCTGAGTCAATACCCATAAGCATACTTTTAATGAGGTAGATAGGTTCTATTCTACCCGTATGTTAAAAATTCTGATCACAATCGTTACTGATGGCTTGAATACTTCCCCGTTGGTCTATGTACACTATGAGCTTATTTTGCATTAAGGTTTAAATTTGCTGTGAACATTTAAATGTTCTATCCCTCTCTTATAGTCAAATATTTCTCAGTCAATCACCCGTCGGTTTTAGTAGATTTATCAGAGACACTCTTGAGTCAGTGTGAATGGTTTTCTATCATAAATGTTGCATCAATGTGTAATGCTCGTGCATTCAGCTGTTGGCCGATTAACACTGTTGATTGTGAAGTACTGTCATATTCGTATGTGTAATTGCTTTATCAAAGTCTGTAGTCTGTCATGTCATTATCATGTTTCCGCTTCCACACAGAAAAACAACATTTTCATTTACAGTTTACACAGAGAATTATCATTTGTGGTTTCCCCTTTCTCTCATCCGTCAATCGTTCACTGTCATTTCAGCCCCCACTTCTGTTAGATCGGCCCTCAGCAACGCCCCCGTTTTCAGTCCGTCGCTCAGTTTTTTTTGCTGTCAGGAGATAGAATTGGCAAGAGTTGTGTTGTCCGTTCGGGATTATTCATCAATCAAAATGTCACATATTCCTCTTTGCTTGTGTGAACATCAACAGTCATCAATGCATGTCTCTGTTTACTAAGTAAATTCAAATGTTACGTTTACTGAGTCAATGCAGAATTGTATGATAATTACAATAAGAGACAACTACATTTTCATGTCTAACACTTCTATGTGTTCTCTGCGTGTCTGTGTCACCGAGCTGCGTCTTGTTTGCAAGGGCAGTTCTATTAATAGTGTTGTTTCAGAGCGTCGTCCCTGGTGCAGCGTTGTGGAGCAGTGTTTCACCCCTCGTCTCTTTACCACTTTTCTGCTGTTGGTGCTAAGCTATTTAGCTTGTCCTGAAAATACAATAGTTATTCATTTCACTCTTTATCATTTGTTTACAATATGTTAATCAATACAAGGATTATTATTACTTAACTCAATGATTTCCCTATAACTCTATCACTCGACATGCTTCACGTAAGACTTCATTACCCATAATGCTTAGTATTCATTCCAACCCTCTAGGTCCGCGTATTGCGCCAGCTCCAAGACTTGTGGTTGGTATCGCTTATTAAACAATCCCAAAGCTTCTAATTCCCTTATTCGTTTTTCAATCAATGCTGGTGTCATTGAGAAAATGTCTGGTGTCGATAATTTGAAGTTTTTCGCATCGTCTCCAATACCATCTAGGATCATATTTGTAAAGAATGCGTTAGGTTTGTCATCTAATTCCAAATTCGCCTTTTCTCTCCAGGTATTTTGGAATCTGATTACAAAGTCAGACATTGTTTCATTAGGCTTACGTTTACAGTTCAGAATTTGTGAGATATCACGGTTTTGGCTAGCATGTTCGTTTAGAAATTTGGTTAATTGTTCAATATGAGTCACTTTGTGTTGTTTATTAAACCATGGGAATCGTTCATTAATTGTATTACCTCTGCATGGCCCATCATTATCTTCATTCAAAGTTTCACAAGCATTTATCAAAGTATCAATTTCAACATCTGGCATTAACGTGATCAGAATGTATCTTAAATCCGTGCCATTCAAATTACCATGTAGCAACATTGTTTCATACCAATTTATGAATCCTTTTGGGTTAATCAAGGGTCTGGGTGCGTCGACTATGATTGCAGATACGTCATTCAGGGTTAATGGTTTATACAGTACTTTCTCCTCTATATTTAACAATGGTGCCTGCACCCGGACCACGCTGCGTATCACAGACTGCTCCGCCTGTTCCGGCTGTACAGGAGGAGACACGCTCCGTATCTCCTTTACCTTGGGTATAGGGTTAAACCTATTGTGTTCCTTCTTTCTGACAATATTACCAGGCCATTGATTAGACATTATTACCCATGCTTGATAGACTTCTTTCATGTAATCAATATCCCATAATGGGTCGCAAATGCTTTTGTTTGATATCAAATATTCATCAATAATCTTTAGTTTATTCTTTTCAAAACTCCCGATACTTGGGAAATTATCGTCACTCCATTCCGCAATCTTTGTTAGAAATGGTTCTGCATAGAATGGTCCTAATTTAAGTAAAATCCATCCTTTTGGTGTCACTGTATCAGTGTATTTTATCGGAATATCAATTATGTGTGGATCAATTTCCAATAGTTTCTTAATAGATTTCTTTTCCCCTCGTGGCAAGTCCCTAACCGACTTGTACTTAATAATCCGTTTTTCACAATTTGCTGTCCTAGACATTCGATTCCCCATGTTTGATTAATTACACTGCACACAATGTTAGTAAAAAGGAATTCTTTTATCTAAATTGTCTCGTTAGAGCTTTATAGTTACACCATTCGTGTCATATACTTTAATTCAGTCTGTTGCATTGCGTCTCATCAAGGTCATTTAAATCCACGTCCCATCTGTTCTCTCCTGTCTCAATAAATCAATCTTGTCACTCAAATCTGTTGCGCTCTAACATTAACACAAATACCGTATCCGTTCAACTTCTTATCGTCCTACAACTGTCTTTTTACCGCTGACCTATATCTTTCATTATCATAAACCCACATTACTAGGCCACTTAAACACTTTCTTTAAATCACACTTCAAATTACATACCATAACCACTTGCGTGTCAATACCTTATTCATTTAACCATCTTAATCAACATTCTACTTCATAGTTTCAATTGACTCAAGCGTGCTGCAGTTCACCTTATTTCCTGTCAAATACCTCAATATGTCTGTACCTTACAGATAAGCAAATAAAAACCCCCGGAATGCCCAATTCCGTTTAATCAATTCTTCTATGAATTAATCAATATCCAGTGTCAGTATTAATCTCCTCCAGAGTGACACCTAGCATCTCTGTCCTTTATAACGTATCCTAGATGTGGATCAATGACCTTCAATGTACACAGCAATACTCAACCTTTAATATTTAGTCAAATCTAGTCATTGGCCCCCCCATCATCAAATTCATCCCCTTTCCTTCATTCAAGGAAAAAGATTACAGGTTTTTCCTTCTAGAACAACAATTCAGGTTAAGCACACAACCACACTGGTTTATCTGCCTTACCTGTCTCGCTGAATCTAGGATCCTGTTCGTTAAACGCCAATTTGATAAGATGAATGTCAGATGAATGCGGAGACCGAGAGGTGTTGCTTCCTTATGATAATGAATTAATGCTCAAGGTAGACAATGAAGATAAAGTTTAATCCATTATACAGCGCTGGGCCAGCCTCTCTCAACACACGGCAAGCAACGGTGAGAGACTCGCACCTAATGACAATTACAGTGGCCTTATATGCTAGATTTCCGCTGACACCGGAAACAGCTGTCCCTTGCCAATCATCAGTCACCCGTCATACATGTTGATTACATACTAAAGTTAGAAGCTAGCTTGCCTCTGCTTCCCTACCATAACGGTTTGTTCGTTCCGGTCAGCAGTTACCTGACTCTCAGTCAGCTGACCGTTCGTTCCCAAATATACTGATCTATTGACCCCAGTACCCATATAAGTCTACCACCTGGCTGACCACCACAAGGCTCCCCTGTCCTTAGATCCCAACTGGTCCCCATCTCTATATTTGGCTCAGGTCCAGTTACAGACAGAGAGTTTGCAGTCCTGTGCTGATACAGCAAGAGAGGTTGGCTCACTTCTCAATAGTCAGATGTTACATTTGCTGATAATCACTAATGATTAAACGTTCAGGGTTTTTACCTAAGCACAATGATTAAAACGCATCCTATCAGTGGACCTGCTTTCATCTGAGAACGTGGACCTGCTTTCACCTGAGAACGTGGGCCTGCTTTCACCTGAGAACGTGGGCCTGCTTTCACCTGAGAACGTGGGCCTGTTTTCATCTGAGAACGTGGACCTGCTTTCATCTGAGAACGTGGACCTGCTTTCATCTGAGAACGTGGACCTGCTTTCACCTGAGAACGTGGACCTGCTTTCATCTGAGAACGTGGGCCTGCTTTCACCTGAGAACGTGGGTCTGCTTTCACCTGAGAACGTGGGCCTGCTTTCACCTGAGAACGTGGGCCTGCTTTCACCTGAGAACGTGGGCCTGTTTTCATCTGAGAACGTGGACCTGCTTTCATCTGAGAACGTGGACCTGCTTTCACCTGAGAACGTGGACCTGCTTTCATCTGAGAACGTGGACCTGCTTTCATCTGAGCAGCAGCAATGAGAACAGGAGTGTCCCCGCCTGGTGCGCTTTGAAGACACAGAGCCCACACTGAAAGAGGTGGACCAGCTTCCAAGACCAGAGTTGGATACCAAAGACTTCAACGTACTGCCTGTCCCTCTTCCCTGTGGGATCAGGAAGTCCCACCTCAGCCCGCACATGTGTAGAGGACAAAGAGAGGGACTTTTTACCCAACAACAATACAGCTAAGCAGATTAAAAGAGAGCCTGGTGGAGATGATGGAGTATAAGCAAAGCCCCTCTCTGGGGCATATTATGTTCTTTACATTGATGCAGTCTGGAGACATTGTTATGGGGATAGAACCACTGATTTTGTGAAAGCTCATCCTAATGTTTTCTCTGTTTTTACATTTTTCTTCTTTTTTACACGTTTCTTTTGTTCTGAATTGAAAAGTACATTTACTGGAGGAGACAGTGAGAGATTTTGGTCCAGAACCTAAAGCTGTTAGGCTCAGGTGTAGGCATTGTGGTTTTTAGAAATGGTTGGGGACAGTGTCATTCTTATTAGTTAATAACAGATTCAAGTGCACATAATTGTATCAGAAACATATTCAGGGACAAGCTAAAAAGCCACAGTCTGAGAGAGAAGGAGATCCAGGAAGTTAAATTGAAGATATAACTGAATAGAGCGTCCAAAGATGTAGTATCCATTTTTTTGTTGGCTTTTGTAAGAGAAGCATGGCTGGCAGGTAGGGTTGAGCATGGCTGGCAGGTAGGTTTGAGCATGGCTGGCAGGTAGGGTTGAGCATGGCTTGCAGGTAGGGTTGAGCATGGCTGGCAGGTAGGGTTGAGCATGGCTGGCAGGTAGGGTTGAGCATGGCTGGCAGGTAGGGTTGAGCATGGCTGGCAGGTAGGGGTGAGCATGGCTGGCAGGTAGGGTTGAGCATGGCTGGCAGGTAGGGTTGAGCATGGCTGGCAGGTAGGGTTGAGCATGGCTGGCAGGTAGGGTTGAGCATGGCTGGCAGGTAGGGTTGAGCATGGCTGGCAGGTAGGGTTGAGCATGGCTGGCAGGTAGGGTTGAGCATGGCTGGCAGGTAGGGTTGAGCATGGCTGGCAGGTAGGGTTGAGCATGGCTGGCAGGTAGGGTTGAGCATGGCTGCTCAGGTTTTCGGAACCTTCTGCCGCCATGATTGAAAATGCAACAGCCTACGTCACCTCCACGCGACAAGTCACCAACGCCAGTGGGGGTCCGTTTTGCTTGTGGATGAACATTCCAAAGGCAAGTTTATTTGTATAGCACATTTCATACAACAGGGGCAATTCAAAGTGCTTTACATACATTATTAAAAATACAGCAAGAGGAGCATAGTAAGAAAATAAAAATGACAATGAATAAAAGGAAATATAAGTAAGTAAATAGATAAAACATTCAATGAGACAATAGTTAATGGATAAAGACATTGATTGAAGTGTTTGTGTTTAATCATAACTGCTGCAAAACGTGAAGATGTTTAGCTTACATTTCAATATTTTTAGGGCTTGGGTCTGTTTGATTTCTTCAGGGAGTTTGTTCCAGGAGCATGCTGGGCAGCGTGACCGAAAGCTGCTGCACCGTGTAGAGTGTAAGTAAGTTTAATTCTGTTTTATATCAATCATGACTATTTGTGTGTCCGAGGTTTGTACAAGAGTTGAACCGAGACTGGGAAAAACATCTTAGCCCCACAGTTATTTTTTCTAGGCATGGTATTATGGAAAACAGGACGCAATACTCCTCCAACACACCAGGCGGCGACAAAGTCATAAACCACTCTGTCGCATTGATGCACAGGAAATACTAACGTTGAAGAGGCTTGAAACATTCTGTTTACGCCGTGGTTTGACGGCTTACGTCGTATAACTGCGAACCGGTACTTAATATCTATCTCAACATGTCGAAATTTCAGTTATTAAATGTGTATCTTACTGAACGATTGACAGCGGCTGCTGTGGAGATATTCGCGGCAATCGAAACAACGCTGATTGAATACCAGGAAGACATCTCCCGGTCAGAGGAGGAGAACGGACGTCTACGGGAGTTGCTTCATATGGTTTTGAAACCCGATATTAAATTACACAGAGTAGATCACTGTCAGTTCTCCCCCATCCTCCCAGTGTCTGATGAGGACGTGGGCCTGTGTTCACCTGAGCAGCAGCGATGCGAGGAGGAGTGTCCCCGCCTGGCAGAACCCACAGAGGAGGACCAGCTTCCAAGACTAGAGCCAGATACGAAAGACTTGAACATCCTAACTGTCCCTTTAGAGCCAGATACGAAAGACTTTAACATCCTAACTGTCCCCCTTCTCTGTGTGAAGAGTGAGTGTGATCAGGAGGACTCACCTCTGTGGAGGGCTGTGGAGGACAAAGAGAGGGATTCTTTACCCACCATTACAGATCAGCAGATTCAAACAGAGCTTGGGGGGAATGATGGAGTATTAAACCCATTTGACTTTATGCCCCTCTCTGCAGTAAATCAGGATTGTATTGCTGCTCAGAGTGAAATGAGTGAATGTCTACAGACTGGGGGGGAGGAGGGTGGAGGACAACTAGGGTTAAAGCCACTGAAATCAAAGACAACGCAGTCATGCAAGTGCAAGCAATGTGGAAAGACTTTTCAGAGATCATGCGACCTGACTCAACATATGGCTGTTCACTCACAGGACAAACCATTTAAGTGCTTAATGTGTGGCAAATGTTTTAGACAGAAAGCAGAGTGTAAGAGACATATGCTGATTCACACAGGGGAGTTTAAGTGCAACGATTGTGGCAAAAGTTTTAGTTCCGTGAAACTGCTGACTCAGCATATGAGTATTCACTCAGGGGAGAAACCATATAGGTGCCCTCATTGTGTTAAATGCTTTACCACTGCCGGTGGATTGAATGGCCATCGGAAACTTCACACAGGGGAGACGATTCAGTGCAAACAATGTGGAAAATGTTTTTACAAGATGTCCCACCTGACTCAACATATTATGACTCACACAGGGGAGAAACCGTTTAAGTGCATAGAGTGTGGCAGATGTTATAGTCAGAAAGCCAAGCTTAAGATACATATGCGTATTCACACTGGGGAAAAACCATTTCAGTGCAAAGAATGTGGAATGTCCTTCCGCTCCAGGGACCACCTGATCAACCATGGGGTGTCACACACTACCTGACCAACCATGTGGTGTCACTCACTACCTGACCAACCATGTGGTGTCACACACTACCTGACCAACCATGTGGTGTCACACACTACCTGACCAACCATGCGGTGTCACACACTACCTGACCAACCATGTGGTGTCACACACTACCTGACCAACCATGTGGTGTCACTCACTACCTGACCAACCATGTGGTGTCACACACTACCTGACCAACCATGTGGTGTCACACACTACCTGACCAACCATGCGGTGTCACACACTACCTGACCAACCATGTGGTGTCACACACTACCTGACCAACCATGTGGTGTCACACACTACCTGACCAACCATGTGGTGTCACACACTACCTGACCAACCATGTGGTGTCACACACTACCTGACCAACCATGTGGTGTCACACACTACCTGACCAACCATGTGGTGTCACACACTACCTGACCAACCATGTGGTGTCACACACTACCTGACCAACCATGTGGTGTCACACACTACCTGACCAACCATGTGGTGTCACACACTACCTGACCAACCATGTGGTGTCGCACACTACCTGACCAACCATGTGGTGTCACACACTACCTGACCAACCATGTGGTGTCGCACACGCCAATGGTGAATCTTTCACTAAGACTACTGTAACTTTCAGTGGGCAAATTGTGACTTGTGTTTTCATCAAAGGAACTCCCAAACCCAACATGAAAAAAACTCAAAGCAGGGAGATGAAATTAGTGAATTGGTGATAATGAATAAATGATGTTGAGCTGTATAGGAGCAAGTTCAGCCACAGATTTGTTCTCCCCCGTCAAAGTACAAAAAGATTTGGACAGTCCTTTATTCCAGCTGCACTCCGACTCTACAACCAGGCCCTGCAGGGTGGGGGGAGACCTGGAGCTGAGAGGCCGTTAAGACTGCTACTTGGACTATACATGCACTTGAGCACTTTATCTTGCACTGTTTACTTATTGAGCCTGCACTGTTTTATTTATTTATTTATTGAATGTTTTCTGTCTGCCCTACTAAGCTGTTTGACAACAACATTTCCCCATTGGGGACAATAAAGGTTTTCATCATCATCATCATCATAGAATAAAGCCAATTTCATTGATTGACTTATTTAGACAGACTTGCACAAAGATACATTTCTTTGAAGTTGTAATATGAATGTCGCCTCATCGTGGCTCATTGACTGTTATTGCTATGTTGGATTAAAGTTGTTATTTCAAACAGTATTCCTCTTCATTATCCATGGCATGCCATTGCACATTTGTTTTATTTAAATGAATTACAATTCTTATTCTGTCCCTTCTAGAAGTGGTCTAATTAAAGACCTGGAAGGGTTGGATTTGTGAAAGCCACATGGTGCAAATCTTACATTCACTTACCCATCTGGTACAAGTCAAAGATAATATTGAAGAAGCAATGTGGGAAGGATGCTTTTCAAACTACTCAAACAGGGTCAGAGAGACAAAATGTGGAAATTACAGTTATTAAATGCGCATATTGAAGAAATACGCTCCTCAATGTCAATCAAGTATTTCATGACAAAGATGAAGAAGCCCTGCAGTGATACAAACAATAGAAGCATGAATTGAGATAAAGTATAAGCAGGGTAAATGTATAATATATAACTTAACCAGAAACATTTGAATAACAAACTTACAGGAATTAGGTGGACAGCTTAATAGCTGAACTTAATAGCATGAACGTCTGAAACTAAACAAATAATAACATGGCCGACTCCTGACTGAGCCGGACAGCATAACAAACGAAATACTGCCACCTAGTGGACGGCGGTATACCCTTCATCCCCCCCAGTCCGGAAAGCTATAAACTGAAATAGGTAACCGGACTCAGTCCCGCGTCCAACGGCCTGTTTCGGGCTCGTAGTGCTTGGGTGGCTCCCTTGTACGGCTAGGCCGCGTAGGACGGGGCAGCGACAGTGGCGACTGCGACACTAGAAGCGAAGCGTTCGGGGTGGCATCAGTGGGGACAGGGTCGCCCTGGGACCCGAGGCCAGGGGCCGCCTCACCAGCAGGCGCCGGCAAGGAGGAACCCAGGGCCATGCCACAGGGTCCATCCGCCAGCTGCTGGACGATCCCCTGGGGCACCACCGGGCACGGTTGGACAGGTAGGGAGCGGTGAACCAGGGGCGTAGGTGGAGGGGACATAGCAGCTGGCTGCTGAGGAGCATAGGGGGTGTAGCCACGGAGGAACCGCCGGTTGCGTAAAGTCAGGCGTCCAGACCCATCAACCTTAACCCGATACTGATCGTGATCACGTGACTCCACCACCACCCCTGACCTGTCCCACTTGTTAGGGCTAGGGCCCTGCTGATTCTGGAGGAACACCCTCTCACCAAGTGCCAATGGGCGGAGTGGCTTCGAGTGAGCCTGCAGGGACTCAGTGGTACGGGACATCCGGGTCCGAAGGGTATCCTCCTTTGCCGCCCATGCTTGGCGCCAGAGCGGTCGGATATGTGGGTTAGAGAATTTCTCAAGCCTGTTGACGAAGGAAAGCGAACCTCGAAGGGGGTGACCAAAGATGATCTTCGCCGGTGAGAGGTTGCAGTCGGGGTCAGGCGTGTTGCGTAACTGTATCATGGCACGCAGGAAGCGGTCATGATCGAGACTGCCAGTCGGGCAAGTGTTGGACATCAGGAGGCGCTTAGCAGACTTCACTGCAACTTCCGCTCTTCCGTTTGACTGTGGGAAAGCAACAGAGGACACACAGTGTTTGACGCCCCACAAGCGGAGGAAGTCCTGTGTCTGGCCTGCTGTGAACTCCGGACCACCGTCGCTCGAAAGTTCCTCCGTCACGCCAAAGGAGCCAAAGAACGCACGGAGGTGGCGAACCAGCCCAGCTGAGCCTCCCATATCAGTGCCTGCTGTGGAGCATAGGACCTCCACCCAGCCCGATAGTCGATCTCCGATAACTAGGTAATGACGACCTCCATAGTCAAAGAAGTCAGCAAACACCGCCTCGAATGGGGTGGACGGTGTTGAGGATGGTAGGGGGGGCGTGGCTGCTTGTGACGGAGCGTTCCGGTTACAGTCCGCACATCCGTACCTGGCGGCTCGGATGTCCTCTGACATTCCTGGCCAGTAGACTATGGCACGGGTCTGTTGCCCCATCGCCGAGATCCCTTGGTGGGCGGCATGGAGGTGTCGAAGGACGCTGTCGCGGAGGGATGGAGGGACCACGACGCGGTCGTGATATAGCAGGATGCCGTCCTGTGCGTAAATGGACTCACAGACTGGTGATAGACTCACCAGGGCGGGGTCGTTCATATCAACCCTGTCTCCATGTTCGATCAGGTGCAGAAGATGGCTGAGGCATGCGTCACCTGCTGTTTCTCGTGCGAGGGTCCAAGAGACGGCTCCGAGCTCTTGTGCATCGGCGCGGATGGAAGCCATAAGTGCTGACTCTACGGCGTCAGGCACGCCCGGCAATCCCAGTGAGAGGCCGTTCGCTGAGCCTGATGGAGACGGATGTCTTGAGGTTGCGTCAGCGGCATAGTTGCTCTTTCCAGGCAGGTGCACAATGTCGAAGCGCCATGGGAGGGTACGCTGCTTGAGTCTAAACAGGCGTGAGTTTGTTATCTCATCTAGCGTACGGTCGCCAAAGATCTTCACCAGGGGCTTATGGTCGGTAACTACGACGAGGTTGTCGCTCCCCTGCGTGAAGTACCGTGCTTGCTCCAGACCCCAGGCCACGGCTAGGGCCTCTCCTTCGATGGCCGCATAGCGCTGCTCGGCCGGGGACAGGAAGCGTGAACCAGCGAGGGTGATCCTCCATCCTCCCGGGCAGCAGTCTGGTATGCCCGAGGCGCAGCTACAATGTTGTTGGAGCAGGAAGTAACCAATACGCTTGGACCAGTCAGGGCGGAGGCAGGTGCGCTTCTGCATATCGTAGATCTCCACGCCCTCACGGATGGCTCCAACAATAGCACGTTTGGACGTTTGAAAGGCTTCCTCCAGTTCGGGTGACCATGATAATTTACAGTGTGGGCTGAGGAATGGCTTGAATGGAGCCATCGTGTCGCGCAGCTGGGCATAATTCGACACCTGGTTGACAAGGCCGAACCAGCTCCTGACATCCGTCGTGGAGTCCGGGGTAGGGAAGTCTCGGATAGCGTCCAAGTACTTGGGGAGTGGCTCGATAGTAGTGTCCGACACCCTGAAGCCAGCGAACTCGACGTTCCTCTCCGCAAACTGTAACTTGTCCGGGTTCAACACGATGCCTGCCCGGCCGACACGAGTCAGGAAGTCGATGGTCCTCCACCAGTGCCGCTCCAGGTCGGTGTCATAGTGGATGGTGTCATCCACACAACGTTCCTTGCGCTCATAGTCCGAGAGGACCGCATCGAAACGGCGGTTGTAGCCATCCCCCGACGATAGGAAACCTTGTGGCGCCCTGGTGTAACGCCAGCGGCCAAAGGGCGTGATGAATGTGGTCAGATGACGATCCGATTCACGCAGGGGCACACTGTGGTAGCCATTCCAGGCGTCCGTGACAGTCTTCCAGGTGTCCTTTGGGATACGACGTGCGAGGTGGAATGGGGACTCGGTGGCGAAGGTCTCACGTAGGCAGAACTTGTTGAGAGGTGAGAGGTCCACGGTCCTGCGGGGGGAGCCATTGTGCTTCCGAGTGACCACCATACGATGGCACCATGTCACTGGTTCGCCGTATGGCACACGTTCAATGACACCAAGGGCCTCATCCCGGAGAAGGTCATCGTGGACTCTCTGCTGCCAGTGTAGAGGCACAACGGCCGCGGTGTGGCATGCTCTTGGCGTGGCTGCGGGGTCCACATGCATTTCAATGGGTGGCCCTTCCATGCACGGCAGCGCCCGATGAGGGCAAGTGTTGAATGTGGACGAGGCGTATCTCCCGAGTAGCCAATCCTTCATCCGGCTGTTGTTCTCTGGTGTGACAGGGAAAGGTAGCGCCGCAGGGCATTCCGGAGGGACCGTCCGCTGAGGACATGAGCACTGGGCGCTGTGGGGGTTACTCGGGTCGCCGCAGCCGCCGTTGGTGGACCTCGTAGCATTGACGGACAGGGGCTGGTTTGGCGTGTAAGACCCACGCTTGTCGTTGGGCCCCCCTACGATGTCACCTGATGGGAAGTCCATAGACAAGAGGCCGAGGTTGAGCAGCGACTCGTAGGATAGGTACATGGCCCGGACTGAGCTGCTCACGTACACCATGGAGCGGCAGGACGCCACTCCACCGCTGCTGGAGGCTGTCGAGAGTCTAGCGAAGAATGCGCCTTCGACAGCTATGGGGGAGCGGTTGGCGGCCGACATGCTGAGATGGACGGGACGCAGGTCGTCACGTGAGAATCCGCAGGCAATGAACTCCTCTAGGGACCAAAGGTCCGACTGTGCACCAGTGTCCGCGATGGCGGATACCCTCGCCCCATTGACCGAGCCACGGTCGCTGGTGCCTGTACTCGGACCGACAGGCATGTCAACCGAGATAGTGATCAGCGCTCGGGGATGGTCTCTCAGCCTGGCCCTTCTCCATTCGCCCTTGGAGAAAATGTGGTGCTCAAGTCTGATGGGCGTGGGGAAGTGGCGTTGGTGGTGACTCCCACGACGTCGGCCAGGGCGGGCATCAGACTGAACCGACGAGATCTGGGAGATCGGTTCTGACTCCACGGAGGCCTGTTGACTGCTGGTAGACGGCTGCGGTCGCCCCTTGCATCGGCGGGCCCTATAACAGTCGATACAAAGCTGGTGGGGCTTGGTATTCCATCCGCGAGATCCCTCTGTGAAGACATTAAAGGTTCTCTTACACTCTGGGCACGGGGCTCGTTTCGCCATGTCCGCTGGGCCTGGGGTCGGGGTGGGGCTCGCCTGTGGACCCTTTTTTAAGCGCTGGAATGACGACATGGCCGAAAGGGCGGATGACGGGGGAGCATTGCGGGCCATCTCTTTATTTTCGACGAGTGCAACCACGTCATTCACTGGCATTTTAAGAATGTCTGGCGTCCCTAGTATCTCTCTGCGAATGTCCGAATCAGAGATACCATTGACTAGAACGTCGCGGATGATGTAGTCTGTATAGTCCACATCCTCGCCACACCACACCGCGCCACATACTGTAACATAGGCGCATGTCTCCGCTTTCCCCCGCACTCTGGCAGTGAAGGCGCGGAATGTCTCGTCACGCTCCTGGCGTAACTGGAGCAGCTCGGTGCGCAGAACACATGTGGCGACTGGAATGACTGCTAGTGAACGCAAGGCGGCAATTAGGTGTGGCAAAGGTTCGGAAGCGGCGTTGGGGTTGACTTTCAACAGGCTGTCACCAAGTTCAGGCCCAGCGCACTGAAACAACTGGAAAGGGGCCTCGGCGGCTCCTATGCCTGAGCCAGTGCAGAAGACGTCCCAACGACGGATGAACACGTTCCATTCCTCAATTGATACGCCTACGTCGACTTTAGGCCGATCCAGTTTCGGGCCTCGGGGGGCCGGCGCGGGTGTGACAGGCGATGTGCTTTGATGGGCAAATCCATGATTAGTCAACAGGGCAATGGCGAGTGTTTCAGACACGTCTTCAGTTCCGAAAGCGCAGCCAGGGACGGAGCATACCACGACGACCATGGCTTCCTGGCTTCTTCATGAAGAAATACGCTCCTCAATGTCAATCAAGTATTTAATGACAAAGATGAAGAAGCCCTGCAGTGATACAAACAATATAAGCATGAATTAAGATAAAGTATAAGCAGGGTAAATGTATAATATATAACTTAACCAGAAACATTTGAATAACAAACTTACAGGAATTAGGTGGACAGCTTAATAGACGGCCACCGTAACATGAACGTCTGAAACTAAACAAATAATAACATGGCCGACTCCTGACTGAGCCGGACAGCATAACAAACGAAATACTGCCATCTAGTGGACGGCGGTATACCCTTCACATATCATCACCAATCTGTGGTAATCAAAAAAACAATGAAATACCAGAATGAAATCTACAGGTCAAAAGAAGAGAATGAAAGTACGTACGTTTTTGGATATGGTTTTGAAACCTGATATACTGCTACATAGAGTAGAACCCAACCAGTTATCAGTCACTGTTTCCAATGACAACGTGGGTCTGCTTTCACCTGAGAACGTTGGCCTGCTTTCACCTGAGAACGTGGGTCTGCTTTCACCTGAGAACGTGGGCCTGCTTTCATCTGAGAACGTGGGTCTGCTTTCACCTGAGAACGTGGGCCTGCTTTCACCTGAGAACGTGGGCCTGTTTTCATCTGAGAACGTGGACCTGCTTTCACCTGAGAACGTGGACCTGCTTTCATCTGAGAACGTGGACCTGCTTTCATCTGAGCAGCAACAATGAGAACAGGAGTGTCCCCGCCTGGTGCGCTTTGAAGACACAGAGCCCACACTGAAAGAGGTCGACCAGCTTCCAAGACCAGAGTTGGATACCAAAGACTTCAACATACTGCCTGTCCCTTTTCCCTGTGGGATCAGGAAGTCCCACCTCAGCCCGCACATGTGTGGAGGACAAAGAGAGGGACTTTTTACCCAACAACAATACAGCTAAGCAGATTAAAAGAGAGCCTGGTGGAGATGATGGAGTATAAGCAAAGCCCCTCTCTGGGGCATATTATGTTCTTTACATTGATGCAGTCTGGAGACATTGTTATGGGGATAGAACCACTGATTTTGTGAAAGCTGATCCTAATGTTTTCTCTGTTTTTACATCTTTCTTCTTTTTTACACGTTTCTTTTGTTCTGAATTGAAAAGTACATTTACTGGAGGAGACAGTGAGAGATTTTGGTCCAGAACCTAAAGCTGTTAGGCTCAGGTGTAGGCATTGTGGTTTTTAGAAATGGTTGGGGACAGTGTCATTCTTATTAGTTAATAACGGATTCAAGTGCACATAATTGTATCAGAAACATATTCAGGGCCAAGCTAAAAAGGAGTTAAGCCACAGTCTGAGAGAGAAGGAGATCTAGGAAGTTAAATTGAAGATATAACTGAATAGAGCGTCCAAAGATGTAGTATCCATTTTTTGGTTGACTTTTGTAAGAGAAGCATGGCTGGCAGGTAGGCTTGAGCATGGCTGGCAGGTAGGGTTGAGCATGGCTGGCAGGTAGGGTTGAGCATGGCTGGCAGGTAGGGTTGAGCATGGCTGGCAGGTAGGGTTGAGCATGGCTGGCAGGTAGGTTTGAGCATGGCTAGCAGGTAGGGGTGAGCATGGCTGGCAGGTAGGGGTGAGCATGGCTGGCAGGTAGGGTTGAGCATGGCTGGCAGGTAGGGGTGAGCATGGCTGGCAGGTAGGGTTGAGCATGGCTGGCAGGTAGGGTTGAGCATGGCTGGCAGGTAGGGTTGAGCATGGCTGGCAGGTAGGGTTGAGTTCCTCCCTGTCTCCTCCACAGTAGATGGATGTAATCCACCATTATCGTTTGGATGCTGACTGCCAATAAACCCAATTGAAAGAACTTTGGTGTGATCACATGCACAAAGCTTAATTCCTTCAATTGTGTAATATGAATTTTGCCTCTTCATTATAAATTGTGGCTCTGGAACTCTTCATGCTATGTTGTAATAAAGTTGATATTAAAAACTCTTCATGCTATGTTGTAATAAAGTTGATATTAAAATTTAAGGAGGATATATTCCTCTTCTGTCTCTATGGCAACAGAGTATAGTGAAAAGGAGCCGTTGTGTTTGCTTATTTCTTATTTAAATACTCATTGGACAGTGCTTCATCATACAGCAAGACAATGACGCCAAACATACTGCCAGTTTATTTTCCAAAAAGTGGAAAGTTCTTAATTGAACAGGCATTTAATTGGCTGAAGATGAGTTTTAAGGCAACATGTTAGGTAAGATGTAAGATACAAAATGTATCTCTTTTTGAATGTTTTGTTGTAAAGAGGTATCATTAAAAAACATATTTTGATAACCGTGGGTTATTATTGGGTTATTGATTGATCACTGAAAATGGGACCTGAGACTGGACTTGGACTTGTAAAGAAAGATTTGAGACTTGACTTGGACAATAAGACTTTAGACTTGACTTGGATTTGTCTCCCAAAGACTTGAGACTTTACTATGAGACTTGCATGAAGTGAGTTATGCACAACTCTACCTGTATTGTAATAACTTTATGTGACCCCAGGAGGCGGTACAACCCCTCATATACGTGTCAGTGGCCATGTCAGTGATCAGGCACAATATTTTTTTACTTCTCCCTTTCCTGGCATATTTGTATACATTGTGGAACTAAATTGGTACACAATGGTCTCTCGGATGCTAGTCACACAGTGATAGCATTGATATTGTTCCAATCACAGATTTATTTTTCTCAATCACAGATGTATTGCCGATCAGCCACTAGGGGTCGCAATAGAAACAAATCCTTGCCTACAACATGGAGTGAGTTCGTAAATGTGCTCTGAGAGCGCCGGAGCGCACATTGGTTTCAACGACATAAACGGACCGAGTGATTTGATTGGACAAGAGGCATTCCATGAGTGCTGATCGGATACCAGAGGGAGTTTCCGAACGCACCCAACATGATTAGGCTAGATGGGTTTCCTCATTTGACAGCAATGGTTGTTGTGAGATCATTCACAACAACAAGGCTGAAATGAGACACGATCAAATGCTGCGACCGAGAGATATCAACAAAGAAAGAAGACATATGCGCAAACGCGTTTAGTCAGTGGGATTATTGAATCAACTGCAGATGAATCTTTATTCTGTTCATCAATCCAACACGCCTCTGTACTTGTTGTTAGCCAGCTAGCTAACCGAGTGGCTAGCTTAGCTATGTGTTGTGTTTGATCTGGCTGGCTAGCTGGCTAGTTGGCTCCATGTTTCATGTTGTGAAATGGGACGACATGTAGTTATCTAGATTTCCTGCTACATAAAGGAGCGAATAGTAAGTAGCTAATTGACCTGCTTTGATGATTCAGATTGGAAGCTTAGCGAGGTAACCCACACGTATAGAAGGATGAGTACCAGCAGTAGGAAACAGCAGCATGTTAAAGGAGCCGAAGTGAGTTGCTGCGTGAAGTACTTTCTGTTTGGATTTAACATTATCTTTTGGGTGAGTAGTACAATATTTGTTTGGAAGAAAACAGTTGGCTACTAACTACAAACAAGTTTTGGTGTTGAAACTGATTTAAAAAGGAGAGAGTGTGTGTGTGTGTCTGTGTGTCTGTGTCTGTGTCTGTGTCTGTGTGTGTGTGTGTGTGTGTGTGTGTGTGTGTGTGTGTGTGTGTCTGTGTGTGTCTGTGTGTGTGTGTGTGTGTGTGTGTGTGTGTGTGTGTGTGTCTGTCTGTCTGTCTGTCTCTGTGTGTGTGTGTGTGTGTGTGTGTGTGTGTGTGTGTGTGTGTGTGTGTGTCTGTGTGTGTGTGTGTGTGTGTGTTCACATTCCCCTTGCCTGTAGATAAAACACCCATTCAATACTCTTGTACGGTGTAATGATGATCCTATTTGGACAATATTCGCCAGTTTGTGGGCAGACCATTGCTGTTATAATGTGGTTGCTGTGGTCTCTTGTTCACTATGTCATAGTAACGTTGAGCACAACGTTGAGCACCAGAAGGCCAGTAGTAGGCAATAAACTACACTCAGGCCATTGTTTCTGGGTCCACACGACCCTGATGAATAATAGCTGTTGTTCATGGGCATGGTTGTGCTGTCGCTGACTGCCCCTGCTATGCCAGTACTGGCCTTGACTGTTCCACACCTGGTCTGATTTACTGTACCGCCACTCACCCCTCCCTCTCTCCTCTCATAGACTCACCTAGTGAGCCAGTATCAACTGTTCTGTTATTTCTCTGAAGCTTATAGGGGACTTGCATTCATCAGAGATCATTGGAATGTGACTATGTGACTATTACCTATAAATACCCTATATACTGTATATCATGGAGTGGTTTATGAAGTCAGAGAGTCTTAATGGGTAGTGGCCTCAACACAGAGGCTACACTGAGTCGTTTCTAAATTCCCACCATCCATGCTCCCCCATCTCTATTCCTCCCTCCCTCTGTGTGCCGCCTCTGCCCATATATATGTCTGTAGGTTAAGCTATGGCGGGCCTGTATGGCCCAGGTGGTCTTCCCACACCCTGTCTAGGGGAAAGGCCACACAGGCCTGAATACCACCCAGCCCTCCCCTTTTAAAGGCACCCCTTTTCACTGCTGCTACTGCTATTGTGCTCAGGCGCTGCATGGCAGTATTGACACACACACACACACACACACACACACACACACACACACACACACACAGTGAGAAGAACAAAGGATGGGTGGGAGAATTGGGTGTGTTTTTTCCCACTAGGGTTCGTGAGGCAGATGGGAGCCACATGCACTTGCCTTTTCTCCTCCTCCTCCTCCTCCTTTACCAAACCCTGCTGCACACCCTCCTTCTTAATAACCACCCTGCTTCTCCATTCCCCTGTGTGTACTCTGCAGAACATGACCACAGGAGGATATAGCCTAAGAACCAACTGCCTCAGCTACAGTGTCTGTGTGACAGGGACGGTTGTATGACTTACAGGACTTTACCTTGAAGAATGAATCACTAACAACGTTCCTGTTTAAAAAGCACTTCCCCAAAACGAATTAGCCTATTCTCTTGTGTAAGGCTGCCATGATTAGTCGACTAGTCACGACGACGTCGACTACCAAAATCGTCGCCGACATATTTGGTAATCGCCGTAGTCGCATGTTTTTTGGGAGCTGAAATAAGCGTTTATTTTTTTATTTTTTTATTTTTTTATTTTTTATTTTTTTGCCTAGCACCAGGGGAGCCCCCCCTCCCAAATGTCGTTGTTTGGTACCTGTACTATATCAATGACAATAAAGACCATTCATTTCATTCGATAAGCATTCGTTTTTCTTCCCTGAAGCTGCCACTGGCTAGCGTCTCCCAGTGTCTTTGATGTACCGTATTTTCCGCACTATAAGGCGCACCGGATTATAAGGCGCACCTTCAATGAATGGCCTATTTTAGAACTGTTTTCATATACAGGGCGCACCGGATTATAAGGCGCACAGGATTATAAGGCGCATAGAATAGATACTGCAGTCAAACGTTTGACTGGGGTTGCGTTACGCCCAAGCTCCACCTACTGCGTTGCGTCACCTCTCCATCGGTGTTGTGTCAACTTCCCGTTGTCCAAGCTCCACCTGAGCGTTGTCACCGTCAACGTTCTACCTGCTCCACTGTCAAAAATATATATTTTTCCACCTCAAGTATCAGCCGTTCGTCATCTATTTTTGCAACAAGCGTCAAGGACCTGCGGTGATTCACAGCTGACTCGCGTGAATAGCAATTCGCAATAGCTGCAACCACGAGATATAGAGTAGTTAGCTACAAGCATTTTCAATCTGCTATTATCTCTATTAGTGGATTAACCGCTGTGGTGATTTAACAGCTGATAAAAATACATCAAGTAGACTACAAACAGAGCAAAACAACACCAGAAAACAACCAATAGGCTATACAATTATAACCAACAACCAATATGTGACAGCTCCTGGTGAAATGTGCAACGTACTTTTTCAGTTTTTACACATGCTTAAACTACAGATTGTAAGCTTTCAAATGATGTGTCATACATTCAAATCAGAGAAAGATTGAACACGACAGGCGTATTTGAATGTTGGTTCACCTCAAACACTGAATGGGAGAAAAGTGACTCTGACCAAACCACAACAAACGCTGCTAGCGGCTAACAGCTAACAAAACACATCGCTACGAAGGTCTAAACTGTATTTTAATAACATGACAACATACTGGGAGAACATCGACATGCTAAAAACACATAACTACACATAACTAGATGAACACACAGTTCTTGCTTTTGAACACGAGCTAAAACGAAACTATGTTTACAAGTCAACCCTCCCTTACCGGTAGCCTCCGGCAAACGAGAATAATGAATCCAATACAACCATGATAAGTGTTTAGTGATCGTTAAACTGTTGTTTATTATATCGAGTGGGTACTTTAAAACTTCAAGTTGAAAGCACCAAGAATCTCACTTTGTTCCCTCGGAAACTCTGTTTAGTCTTCTTTACTTGGGGTCTTGTGGTGTGGGACTGTGAGTAAGCACAGTATTCATAGCTTTCATGTGACGTCACAGCATAGTGGAAACGCCCACCTGACGGGCAAAAGGCACTTTTTGCGGGCAAAACCAACGGGCAAAACCCACTTTTTGCGGGTTAATAACTTTGATTTCCCGTGGGTTAGGAAAATAATTCCAACGTGTCCGGATAGAGTAGAAGACAGGGAATCCAACACTATTTGAATGGAGTCGATCCTCCACTCCTATCACCGTGGACACAGCAAGGAGCGAATTCCCGGATATAAATATTCCCTCGCCTCGCTGACAGCGGGAGTTGGGAGTTTCGTCCAGCAGCCGGTGAACGCCCGGTTGATCGAGTTTCATATTAAAAGTATATCTTCTCGGGGTGTCAGCGCGGTGGTTAAGGGCTCAAAATGACCGTATACTGATGGTGAATTTAGCAATAATAGTCTTATGTTTGTACCACCTCCATAACCGGTGTTATTCACGGGAAAAGCCGGTCAAGGAGGCACCCTTTGCAGGTCAATAACTTTGATTCTCCGGGGGTTAGGAAAATAATTCCAACGTGTCCGGATAGAGTAGAAGACAGGGAATCCAACACTATTTGAATGGAGTCGATCCTCCACTCCTATCACCGTGGACACAGCAAGGAGCGAATTCCCGGATATAAATATTCCCTCGCCTCGCTGACAGCGGGAGTTGGGAGTTTCGTCCAGCAGCCGGTGAACGCCCGGTTGATCGAGTTTCATATTAAAAGTATATCTTCTCGGGGTGTCAGCGCGGTGGTTAAGAGCTCAAAATGACCGTATACTGATGGTGAATTTAGCAATAATTATAGTCTTATGTTTGTACCACCTCCATAACCGGTGTTATTCACGGGAAAAGCCGGTCAAGGAGGCACCCTTTGCAGGTCAATAACTTTGATTCTCCGGGGGTTAGGAAAATAATTCCAACGTGTCCGGATAGAGTAGAAGACAGGGAATCCAACACTATTTGAATGGTGTCAATCCTCCACTCCTATCACCGTCGTGTATCTTGATAGTTCTTCATGAGTGAGGTGGTCTAAATAGTAGGCAGCCATGTTGAGCGATGTTGCTATGATACTTTTTGCCCGTCAGGTTGGTGGTTGCTAGGGAAGAAACCACGTGACTGAAAGCTATGAATACCGGTGTTTACTGATTACCGTAATGCTGCAAGCGGTGCGGCTTTGTAGTTTACCAGTCGTACTGAAACATTTTGACAGAGCGCCTTGAGCGCCGTGTACAACCAGTATGGATCAACAAATTAACCAATTGATCCATATATAAGGCGCTCCGGGTTATAAGGCGCACTGTCGTTTTTTTTGAAAATTAAAGGCTTTTAAGTGCGCCTTATAGTGCGGAAAATACGGTACATGCGCAGTGTCGGTCATCCGGGGCACACGTGACTTCCCCGGAAAAACAAACAGAGAAATGTCTTCCTGTCCTCGTACCTCTAAAGTGTGGGAGCATTTCAACCACAACGTTGAAAAAAAGAATGTAAAATGTAAAATTTGCAAAGCTGAACTCGCTTATCATGGCAGCACGTCTATGATGCGCGAGCATCTAAAAAGGAACGTTGTGGCAGATGACGAGGAAGACGATGGCTCGTCTCGGTAAGCTAGTTAGCTTGTTATTGGCTAACGATATCGTTACGTTAAAAGCCTTCTTACATTATTTTACGTTGTCATCAAAGCGATACTTATCAAATAGCTAAAAATGTTGTCTTAACGTTACAGTGCTAAGAAGGCGCGTTCTACTATGAGATGAGTGAAGCAAAGCAAAACTTTTGTACTCTGTACAAGTATTTATTTTTGTTTTTGTATTCTTTTGGTTGCCTAGTGCCTAGCCTACCTCATTTTACTCAGCAGTTTGCACCCTCTACTACTCTTTACATTACATTACATGCAAGTGATGCCAGAAATAAATCTGCAAAGTTCATTAAAATATCTATTTTTGAGTGAACAATCATTTTAAATGTCTTTATTTTTAGTTAGCACATGCCTACAACAACAACTAACAACTTCAAGCTAAATTTAGAAGCTGATTTAGAAGATGATAGCTAAATAAGAGCGATTGAGTAATTGTGCGATAAGCTGTAATTTATGATCCGATTAGTCGACTAATCGGTAAAATAATCGGTGACTAGTCGACTATGAAAATAATCGTTTGTGGCAGCCCTACGATGGATGTGATTCTCGTAAGAGGAGAGCACTGTCTTCCAATTATGCACATCACCACAGAATGAGTTGAGTCACTTTCTGACTAATCCCACCAGTACTCTCTACCCTCTACACACACACACACACACACACGCACAAACGCATAAACACACACACACGCACACACACACACGCACACACACACACACACACACACATGCACACACACACACACACACGCACACACACACACACACACACACACACACACACACACACCTATAAGGCGTGTTACAGAGTTTCCCTTTAGCTTACATACTGTAACATGTCCCGGCCTGTCTCTGTTTCCGTTAATAATTATGACAAGATGTGCGTCACTTGTGTGCCGGGAAACTGGATATTTGTTGGGACAAACTCGAGGCAATTTGCCAAAGTGTAGAGCTGGGGGGCTCCATATAACTTTTATGTTCCTTGTTAGGCAGCAGTAGAAGTGTAAGCCTAGCCTAAGTACATTTACGGAGGAAAATATTGGGAGTGGAGAAGAACTTCCAAGAGCTAGCCTACTAGGCGTACCAGGCCTACCCACTTTATCTCCAACGCTCGGGCTTGTTGTTGACAGACAGATATGTTCACACAAGAACAACACCTAGCCTAGCTCTCAGAATAGGCTCATTCCCCTCTCCACATAATTAATCATGTTTTCCACTCGGATGGCTGAGATGTTTGGGAGCAGTGCATGCTGTAATTAAGATGGTTTGAGCTGCAACAGAGTCGCTGAGCTGGCGGAACACTAGACTGGTCTTTACTGTAGCAAGTCTTAACTGTAGTATCCTACTCTAATGGTCTTCACTGTAGTATCCTACTCTAATGGTCTTAACTTTATCCTACTCTAATGGTCTTCACTGTAGTATCCTACTCTAATGGTCTTAACTTTATCCTACTCTAATGGTCTTCACTGTAGTATCCTACTCTAATGGTCTTAACTTTATCCTACTCTAATGGTCTTCACTGTAGTATCCTACTCTTAATGGTCTTCACTGTAGTATCCTACTCTAATGGTCTTCACTGTAGTGTCCTACTCTAATGGTCTTCACTGTAGTATCCTACTCTAATGGTCTTCACTGTAGTGTCCTACTCTAATGGTCTTCACTGTAGTATCCTACTCTAATGGTCTTCACTGTAGTATCCTACTCTAATGGTCTTCACTGTAGTGTCCTACTCTAATGGTCTTCACTGTAGTATCCTACTATGGTCTTCACTGTAGTATCCTACTCTAATGGTGGATTTCCACTGACACTTTTGAGAAAATTCACCAGCCACACTTATATTTTTTATATATACACTTATATATATTTTTAAACAACATTAACGCAAAGATCACAGACAAAAAGCATGACTCCTGATGTATTGAAAATTACTCCCCGCACAGAACTAACCACTTTGGTCGGCTTGGTTAAGTTAAGTTAAGTTTCGCTCCTATCCCTGTGTTCAAATTTCTCTGCCTCATGAGGAGCAAGGATAATAGGCCTAATAGTTAACGTTGATGTTGTACGTGTTGCACACTACAGCAAGGGGTTTGTCTTTTTCATGGAAGAACGCACTGATACATCTGGTGTGGTGTCCCTAAGACAGATCCTTAGGGTCCTTCCAACCCTGCTTGCAGAGAATAATCAAAATAACTTCATTTTGCAGTGGGGATCTCTGAGGATCTCTGACGTGTAACTTCCTTCAAAAATAAGTGTTGGTCTCAAAAATGTAGACTATTTTGGTGTTGTTGTTAAAATTAAGAGGAAAAATGTAGAACCACAAATGTAGCCTAATCGATTTAGGCTAATTAACATACATGAAGAGTTTCAAAGGCAAATTTGTTTCTTGTGTTTTGTGAGTTTTATCCATTACCCTTTTAATGTTATATAAGTTGATAAAAGAAGACATTATTACCTTAAGCAAAGTGTCTATTGTCTATATCTACCTTTGTTTCTCTATTTTAGTTATGTCATCATGTACAGAACAACATTCACATCAACGGATGATGATCATGCAGTAGTTACATAGTTACATACTGTATGTACTGGATGTAGGCTGAACTTCACTTCACTTTACTGCAGCTCAACAACCAAAATAGATATCCTCAAACTCAAGGTATCATGATTATTAACACCCACACTTTCTGCAGACGTAGGCCTAATTGAATCTCTTAATTTGGAATAGATCATAATAATATTAATAATAATAATAATAATAATCCATGGAGATTTTAGGGTAGTTCCATTACTGAATGTTGCATTACTGCAGTTCTTTAAGTGAATATACTTTTTCTTTTTTCACTTTCATTGGGAATTGTTGGATTCCATTATCAGAGTAATCATTAGAGTGCATAGATTTAAACTTTGCTGTCAAGGGTTTTTGTTTGCCATACGTTTGAAAGTGAAAAATAAAGTCCCAGCCCCCAACATTCTATTAACGTGGAAATGCCCAGTACTGTATGGGTTATGTAAAGTAGTGAGATTGGGGTTGTCTGTTATTAAGCAAATTCAGGTTAATAAGATCAACTGGCTCAAGAGGGTGTCTTCTCAAGTGTCTATAATCTCTGTGTGGAGAAGAATCTCCAACTCTTGCCTCACTGCCTACTCTGTCTCTGTAATCTTATATGGATTAGTCTGATCTGGAGGCAAATGGGATTAGGCCGACCTCCCACCTCAGCGTTTACGTGATGTGTGATTGACTCCCACCACTACTCAGGACAGCTGCTTCTCCCAGGCCACCACACCCTTCAATAGAGTCTGGCATAGCAAACCACAATGACAGCGTCTTCTCCCAGGCCTCCACACCCCTCAGTACAGTATGGTATAGAGCAGCAACATGCTGCTTCTCCCAGGCCATAATTGTAAATTATTAATTAATGCAATTGCAATGCGGAGTGCCACAATGTGGAGTTTTCCACTATGGCTTCATTTGACATGATGATAATTGACATGTAGAATGTTAGTGCCAAAACTCATTAAAACAAATTAAACCAAATCCACAGGAATGCAGATTTTATGTTAAAGTGTTATTGAAATGATTGCTTTCACTGATTTCATTTTTATTCACACATTGGTACATTTGCAAATGTAAGAGCATTCATCCACAAATCTTAAGCCATATTTACAAATAGTTTTGTATTTATTCAAATACAAATACAAATCAAGAGGTCCTTGTGTAAATGAGCCTATATAAATATAATATTTAAAAAATGTGTGCTTTGTGTAATTAATCTAGCTCCATAATTGTATATCAATGGGGCATGTCCATTCATATAACCCCTGCTTTATTAAAGTTATTTCAATCATATTTGGTATAGCATAGGAGCTACAGTATATGAAACAGAGTAACATACTGGGAAACGCTATAGTTAACTAGAAGTTAGCATCACATTCACATGTTAGCGAACATTAGGATACGATAAACTACATAAGATAAAATACTTCTTTCAGACTTACAAGGCTCATATTCAGCTATTCAAATAAGGCTTCATGTACTTACGGACATAATTTCTCGAGGCTATTAAGTAAAGGGGTGTAGATCACAATATCACAGTCTGGCCAATGCTACACATACATTCGACAAGAAAAAGGACCACTCAACATTGCAAATTGAATGATTCAACACTTATTTTGTGTTGACAAGTTGAAGAGCAATGGCACTCTTCAACTCTTTATCGATCAATACGTGAGTATGTGGGAAATCCCATCCATTGTTATGCTAAGAAAAAACATCCACAAAAGGTGCCACCCAAGGGCTGCAACAGGTGTTCCAGTTCTGCTCTGCAGCTGGGAGCTGATGGAGCCAATACTGGCAAAGGGGGGGGGCCCCTCTTTATTGACGAAATTGACGTCACCACGCAGCAATGCGGAGACCTTGTAGAGCCTTTTTAGTCGGGAATATTGGTTGAAGCCCTTTATTGTAGGCAGGCTTAGTGGTGGATACTGTAAGGCTGAAGAGATTTTGTTCCACAGAGCGATTCGAAGCAAAGACCAGACTGACCTACAGAAGCTCTCAGGAAATTACACATCCTCCTGCCCATACGCTGGAAACTAGGCCAAGGCTAGGCCATTCGAAAGAGTCTCCCTTGCCACAAGTCGATCGTTAACCTCTCTGAGAGGATATGCACTAGTGTGTGTACTGTGGTGTTATAAGAGTAGTGCTGACATGACAGTTCTTCTGTGTTTCTCTGTTACAGCTACTGGGAGCGGCCTTCCTGGGCATAGGTCTGTGGGCATGGGCGGAGAAGGTGAGCTAACACACACACACACCGGCCGTGATTCCTACAGTAGCATGCCATAGATTCCTCTCGTTATCCCTTCTGTTACCTAAGTAACAAACAAAGAGTTAATTGCAGGCGAGAGTTGGAGCTCTGGCTTTTTTGAGAGAAGTCACTGGCTGTCGTGTTTCCTCCTCCATGTAACACATGGTGCCATGTTAATGCACCTCATCTGGTACGGCACATGCATTAGGTCCATTCTTATGTCAGTCAGGAAATGAAACGTGCGTCATTAAATTCAATGTGACATGGATGTGCCACCATAAGCACCACTGAATGTGGGTGTGGGTCTCTGCAATGGAATCTGTCAATAAGAAATGCTTGTGGTTGGTTTATGCCCGAGTTCCACTTGAGGGGACAACGTTTAATGCTAATAAATGAGCAGACTTTGGGGGTGCTACAAGGCTCTAATCTCTTTCAGTTGTAGCTTCTAAAACTGAAAACGTTACAACGAATTGGATTACCAATGAATGTCTGGAGGTAATAGCCATTTATACTCTCTTGTTAATTATTTTATTTCTCTCAGTAAACTAAACGTTGGTTCTGCCGTCGTTCTCTCTAGCGTGCAAGATGATTGCATTTTGATCGGTTTCAGACTGACTGACTCATTTCTGAATGGTCAATTAGGCGATTACTTAGTTGGACATGGTACCACTTGACTTAGTAATTGGGTCAATGACGTGACGTGCATATTTTTGTGTCATGTATATTATTTCCATTTAAAAATAGATTAATCAATTCAAGTCATATATGATTTTATTCTATACAACATGGTTAGTTTGAATGTATTGTCAGTACATTCTAATAATATGGATTACTTTGTGTTTTAGCATCTCAAACCCCCAAAATGTCAGGTGGCGCAACCGTCTCAACAAAGGAACAGATTAAGAACACTGTTAAAAGTGGTATTTTAATAATAATATATTCAATATAAAATACTGTGGCATGATTTTATGTTTGAAACCTTTCAAATAAACACACATTTACAAATAACAATAGTTTTAAAGCTATTGAGATAATTGAGGAACTTTTGTCCCGTAATTTTTTCCCCTCAAATGTCAGGGTGGCACAACCGTAAACATGGGACTTTTATTTTGAAATCAAGAGACTATTGCATCAGCCAAATGTTTCATCATCCAGAGGACCCTGTCTGACATCTGTGGCTGAGTGAAAAGATGTGTAGAGCGCTCTCAAATATTGATAAAAATAGATAGTTTCACCTCAGAGGTAGGAGGGTATATTTTCCATGTTAGGTGGTACAACCAATGTAAAACTAGGAAAATTGTATTTTATCATAAAACTACTATTCTGTTTTAAAATGATTTGTATGATATTGCTAGCATAGGTCAAAGCTAATGCAGGTGTCCAAGTAGAAGTCTGTTTAATTTGAAATCAGTGGCAAAAGTCAGGTGGTGCAACCGGTATGTCAGTTGGCGCAACCACAATTAATGCCACTATATGGAATAAATACTGTTATTTAAAGCTCCAAGATGCTCTAAAATGTGTATTTGCGTCTACTTAAATATATATTAACACTTTTAAACATTTCACGATTATAATGTCTTTAATTTTAATCATTTTAGATGCCACTGTCGGTGAAGGAAAAAGCAGCCCAAAAACAATGATTATTATTTATTTATTTTGTCTAATAGATATAGATAGATATAGATAATAGATACATGACAAAGATTTCACTTAATAAATAAATAATAGGAAAATATAAATACTTTTACAAATAATTGGTTGCGCCACCTGACAGTTTTTGAGCAATTATGTTAGAAATACAGTAAAAATTTAACAAATTAACAAATGCGGCATGTTAAAGCACATTGTCACATACTCAAAAATAAAAAAGTTATGTATTTTGAACAAAGTTTAAAAAAAAAACTTTTTAGAAGCCTTATTCGTCATTGACCCAATTGCTGTGCTAGTGTGGAAACATGTACCATCTTTTTTAGTGATAGATAGATAGATAGACTTTATTTGTCATTGCTACAGTACAGGTACCAAACAACGAAATTTAGGAGGGGAGGCTCCCCTGGTTACTGAGTTACTGCTCCCCTGGTTAATTATCTCTGAACAGAGGAATGCCATGGTGAGACCATGTAAATAATTGATAAAGACTAAGAATCAGTCACGTTTCATTAATTTCAAGCGTCCTTGTGTGATTCATCAGAGACGCAAACCTGTTGATTTCAAACCGACTGTATAATGATCAGGATTCTTACTTATTCAAACCAGTTGGACCAGTATTAGCAGTCACAACAGTAGAGTCATTAAGTAAAGAAAGAGTGCCTTCATTAGAAAGGCTTTGGAAAGGTTGCCCTCATTGCAAATGTCACCTGCTTTGTTTGAGATGTCTGGTTTAAGGTCAGCAGATGTGACACTTTTAACAAACTAAAATGAAACCTTTTGCACAAGTGTGCTGTGGCCTCTTCTGCTTCCTTCCGCGTAGTGAAAAGGCAACACACCTGTAGCAGACATGTCGACTCCAGACATGTAAGGGCCTTCCTTTCAATACCGTATCTCTGACAGACCTTACTTGAAGCCCTAAGGCTCCAACGGGTTAATCCAGGCCTGTCTGTCTGGGCTGTTTGAGGTGAGTCTCAGTGGCAGCCCAGAACAGGTGTTCCAAACCTTTCCCCCCCCTGGAGACCCCCATCCCCCCAACTGAAGAAAAAATAAATGAATACATAAATTGCATTTTCTATATTAGATATATCAGAAAAAGTCAGTTACTGTCTCAAGGTTTTTGATGTCTTGCTATTATTTTGAGCAGTTACCACTGATTTCTCTGTAAGTTACACACATGTAGTTATTTGTTGAATAATATAATTTCTAAAAATAATAATAATGCCTCAAATCTACTACGGCCTTGCCTTGAGTCATCTCAGCCTGCAGTCTGTTTGGGAACCGCTGGCCACTCTCTAGGTTGAGATGAGGGCTAATGTTTCCGTCCTCCCTGCCACTCCCTGCCGCTCCATCTAGACACAGGGTGAATCTCAAAAGACTTTCCTGGATTCCTCTCATTCCTTTCTCCTGACTGCCTCCTGCTCAGAAAGCTTTGGAGGAGGAGGTGGTCAGAGGGGAACAGCCTCAGATCTTCTCCTCCAATGCTTTTTGAGAAAGAGGGCAAGGGAGAGAGGATGCAAGGAATCGAGGAAAGACTTTTGAGATTCACTCAGTAATAACTTCAGAAAGAACAAAGGAAGGATGCACTTAAAGAAGTATTTGAACAAGGCTCAGGTCTCACCATCTGTCCTCCACTCCACCAGGGCGTGCTGTCCAACCTGTCTGCCATCACCGACCTGGGGGGGTTTGACCCTGTGTGGCTCTTCATCGTGGTGGGAGGAGTCATGTTCATCCTGGGCTTCGCTGGCTGCATCGGCGCGCTCCGTGAAAACACCTTCCTACTCAAATTTGTGAGTCTCTGATTTCGTCTTCACTCACTTAGAACGCCACAGCTCAACTCATTCACACCTTTGGATCTGCAATTCACCCATTCAGTCTCACCTTTAGCTCATAGGAGGTGGTAGTTTCAGAGCCAAATATAACATGTTTGCCATAGGTGTGGATGTTATGTCATAGAGAAAGTCAAGCTTTGTTTCACATGAATTGGTAAGCCTACCTCGAATTAAACCTCTCATGTATGATTTAATCTGTTTTGAGAGAGGCAACCACACAACTAACTTCACCTATAGCTATTTTCACCCTCAGCACCTTGTTATTGCTTATCGTCAGAACACGTCATTCAGTATTCAAGTTGTCGGTTCAACTTTATTGATGACTGCGTGACTGACAGAGACGAACTGAGCCCTCACCGCTAGTTGCCACTCTCTGTGGCCATTACCTCCAGCCCCAGTCCATTAGCAGCAGGCCCAGGCTGCAAAGGAGAGGCAGGATCCTCTCTGATGAGGAGCTGATGTGGCTTTTGGGCTGGGAAGGTCTTTATGACCCCCATGCATTTAACATTACTCCTAATTTCCTCCAGGCTTTACTGTAAATGGATCATAATGGTACCAATGGGGCCTGGGGGGGGGCGGGGAGGCGGGGCCCCCACACAGCTATGTCTATGCTCTCATTGTGTTAATGTACCGTATTACAAGGACAATATCACTGAAAAGTTGTTGTTGGTTTACAAACATGATCAAGACAGCATTGTAGAGGGGGAAATTACTCAGATTTGACACACTCAGGATCTGAATGTGTGCACTTGAAATAGAATTTAGTGTTTTCTGAAACACCTCGCCAAAAAGTAAGTGCTGTGTGTGTTCCTCTCCAGTTCTCTGTGCTCCTGGGTCTGATCTGGTGTGTGTTCCTCTCCAGTTCTCTGTGTTCCTGGGTCTGATCTTCTTCCTGGAGCTGACCGCGGGCATCCTGGCCTTCGTGTTCAAGGACTGGATCAAAGACCAGCTCAACTTCTTCATCAACAACAACGTCAAGGCCTACCGCGACGACATCGACCTGCAGAACCTCATAGACTTCGCCCAGGAATATGTGAGTGTTCTCAAACTAGACTCTGGTCCATGCTACAGCAGGGGGTGACGTCATCAGGTCTCTGTTACAGCGCTGACCTGTCCAGCTGTCAGGTGAATAGCGAAGCCACAAAGACAGGGATGAGACAGAGGTTGGTAACATCTCTAGCCATAGCTGTTCTGCTCCAACCCGGTCTGTTCCTCCTGTGTTGCAGTGGTCTTGCTGTGGAGCCCATGGACCCAACGACTGGAACATGAACATTTACTTCAACTGCACAGAGCTGAACCCCAGCCGAGAGGGCTGCGGAGTCCCCTTCTCATGCTGCGTGAAAGATCCCGCCGTAAGACTGTACTACTTTTAACGATCGTCCATTTTAATCTTACTGTGATTGTTCACTATTGCACAATTATATTTTGCGCAATTCAGTCTCGTTTGACGGCAAGCAAGAACTAAATAAAATTAAGCAAACAAACAAACAAACAGAGACATAGATATCTCATCCATTGGCATTCACATGTAAACACACATACCAGGGCTATATCATACTATATCAGCTATATTCTGGTCAGATTTCCAAATGTTTATTTGCAGAGGGGGCCAGGCATTTTCCACACGTGATTATTCTTCCCAATAACTCTATACAATCCATACAAAAGAATGCACAGACACCACTGTATTTGTCTTAAGTACGTTTAATTGATACATTTATTTAAACAATTGATTGTATGTGCTTATTTTGTATTGAATACAAATAAATGTACGTGCTTATTACAGGCCTATATAAGTGCATGCTTTTCTTTCTGTTGAATAACACCTTTCTCGCTGACTGGGTAGGAACGCAGCACTGATCTTTTTCACTTGGTTCCAAAAAAAACAAAAGACACAAAATTGGTTCATATGAAGTCAGGGCAATTGGGCTCCCACGCTGCCAGTTGAATAAGCCTGCAGTATATCTACAGTACATAAACCATACACACCTAGATCTATATACACTATATCTACAGTACATAAACCATACACACCTAGATCTATATACACTATATCTACAGTACATAAACCATACACACCTAGATCTATATACTATATATATACACACACTATATCTACAGTACATAAACCATACACACCTAGATCTATATACTATATATATATATATATATATATATATACACACACTATATCTACAGTACATAAACCATACACTCCTAGATCTATATACACTTTATCTACAGGACATAAACCTACACACCTAGATCTATATATACTATATCTACAGGACATAAACCTACACACATAGATCCGGTTTCCCGGACACAGATTAAACCTAATCCTAGACTTAATCACACGTTCAATAGGGATTCTCTATTCAAATGCTTTTTCTAGGCCTGGGTTTATATTAATCCCCATCTCGGAAACTGGCCCATAATCTTCTAAAAAGCTTTCTGACGCTGTCTTGTTTCTGTTCCCTTGTAGGAGGACGTCCTCAACACGCAGTGTGGCTACGACGTACGACGTCAAGGGGTCGGTATCTCTCTTGTGTTCCACACGTCCGGTGCTGTTTTTTTTTTTTAGAACAGTGGACCATAGCAAACCGCTTCCTTTTACCATTACAATCCTTCCCTCCATTGTTCAGGGAGCCATTTCAAAGTCACCTACAGACAGATAGTCAGATCAGATAGTCAGATAGAGTCAGAGAGGGTGAAGAGTTAAGGAGCATTTGGACTCCTTCTCTCCTCCTCCTTTCCTTAATAACAGATTGTTCCTCTAACAGGGATAATTAGCTTCCCAGTATAGCCCGGGGAACAGCATTACTACTACGCTCTGTAATTGAGGGACTCAGAAGGTTGTGTGTGTGTGTGTGTGTGTGTGTGTGTGTGTGTGTGTGTGCGCGTGTGTGTGTGCGCGTATGTATGTGTGTATGTGTGTATGTATGTGTGTGTGTGTGCACCCGTGCGGTGTGTGTGTGTGTGTGTGTGTGTGTGTGTGTGTGTGTGTGTGTGGGCGTGTGTGTGGGCGTGGCAGAGACAGCTCGTAGCTCTGCAGTCAGCCACGGCCAGTCAGCCTGTTGCCATGGCGTTGCATTATGTAGTGACTCTCCATCGAGAGTATGTGCCATTATATACATATTATATTGGCACATATGCTGTGCTATTGAAACTAGCTGTGACCTGCACAAAGTTCCTGAGCTGATTGTTTGTGGAGAGTTCAGTCACGGCGTGTGTGTTTAGTCTATGTGTGAGATAGGAAGAAGGAATAGCAGAGCAACAAAGAGGTCTGAAATAGCTCTAGGGGAGTTCATTGTCACAACAACACACACTGCTTTCTTGCCTTTTCATTGGATGTGCAGACTCTGTTACCTCCCATTGGTTGAGAGTTTAGATTTCCAGGTTTCCTGAGGGAACAAAGGATTCCTTGATGGAGTGTCCCGTAGGAGTAACAAAGACAGCATTGTGGGAGGGCCTCCCCCCCCACCCTCTCCCATTCTTAGCCTCACAATGTCACTGACAGCCCAGCTCTAAATTATACCTTGTTGTTCTTGGTCCTCAACTGATCCTATACGTCATTCTCTTTACTTGGCAACACAATGCTGGCCAGGGCAGAGAGATCTGCTCCTCTGGTCTGAAAGAAGACACATTGTTATTAATGACACATTATTGCATTATTACATTTTAAGAACAATGAAGTCTTTCATTGTCCTCACAAGAGTGACTGATTATCTCTCATATTAAACTTCTGCACTTTAACCGCATGAAGATAAACCACACTATGATCTATGCCAGCGTGGATTCAGTACTTCCTCTCCCCTCATGTTAGTCATCGTTCAAAGGTCCCTCTTAACACTCTTCTTTTGTCTCTCTCAGATGCCCTTGATTACGTTTTTTTTTTAAATGTTGTTTCTTTGTTTTTTCTTATTAGGAGCTGGAGCAGCAGAAGTACATCTACACCAAAGGTTGTGTGGGTCAGTTTGAAAAGTGGCTTCAAGACAACCTGATTGTTGTAGCTGGGATCTTTGTGGGTGTTGCACTTTTACAGGTAAGACATTCTCTCTGAATAGCCACATACAGTACATACACATTCATGTACTGTTGTTGCTGTGAGGGCGTGTTGTGTGTCATTACCACCATCTGCTGGTGAAAAACAGTACTGCAAATGCAGTCTCTGACTTGTATTATACTTGTCCCCTCCACACTCACGTGTCCTTCATTTAGATTTGTTGTGTTATTATTTGGATGTCGTCCTTCTTAATGTCTCCTCTGTCATTTCCTGTGTAGATATTTGGGATCTGCCTGGCTCAGAACTTGGTGAGTGATGTCAAAGCGGTCAAGGCCAACTGGTGACCCCCCCCAGGCCTCCTGGGAGAGGTGACGTGTGGTGGGGTGGGGGGGTGTTCTGAGTGTGACACCCCATCAGCCCGTCCGGTTCCAGCCCCTCTCCTCTGACCCGTGGCCCCTGGCCAGCTCCTCCAAACGCTCTAAGGCTGAGAGCTGAGAACGCAAAGAGCACTGTTTACTACCGTCCCGCTGGGCTGGGCTGGGGAACGCACACACACACACACACACACACACACACACACTCACACACTCACACACTCACACACTCACACTCACACACACAAACACACACACTCTCTCTATCTAAGCTGACTTCAGAATTGGACTCTTTATAATTGTGTTTGGCTCTGTTCATTGGCTGGGTGTATTTATGTGATGCTGTCGCACGGAGATTCCTGTCAGCTGGGAGCAGAGAGGACTGGGACCAGAGCAGAGGAAGAGGAAGAGGAAGAGGAAGAGGAAGAGGAGGGGTTCATCAGTCACATGTCCATCTGTCACCGTCTCCTCAGTATCGGCAGTGACGATCTCCATCTCCCATTCTGAAATGCCTTCAAGCTTTCTTAGATGCTATTCCACTTCTACCTACTGTACTATATTCCATGGAGTGGAGAGTGGGTTACTGACTGACTGACTGACTGACTGACTGACTGACTGGATCTTGTTTTGTAATTTTACTCCATCACTTATGACCACTGAGAGACAGAACGCTGGCACCATTGAAGCCCGCAGATGGGTTAGGGGATAATCCCATTTTATTTCAGGAGCGGATTTTGAAATTCCAATTCAAGAATATTATAAAAAAGTGCCATTTATTGTCAATGAGGATTTTTCCGTTCTTGATTAGAAATGTCACCATTATATAGTCCAGTCTGAAGCTCCTCAAGGTCTATCCAACAATGCATGTCATTAAGAGCTTGCTTTCTATTGCAGTTTCTAACACACACACATATATATATATATATATATATATATATATATATATATATATATATATTTGATTGAGGTCTGTTGAGTTTAGTCAGACAGATGAAGAGATGTCGGCAGCGTCTCAAATGACCTCCTGTTCCCCAGCACTACTTTTGGTCAAAAGTAAGTACCACACTGTCTGGTGCTGTAGTCCTAAGTAGTAAGAAATAGGGTGTCATTTGTGATTGGCCTGTTTCTTTAAGAGCATCCCTGAAGCACAGGGGATGGCAGGCGAGGCTGGGCCTTTTTACTTGATCTTAGTAACTGACGTTGGTTTTTCTGCATTGGTTTTGTCTGGTTTCCACCACTAACATTTGGAATCTTGAAAACACGGCAGTTATTTTATGTTTTATCTTTGATTTTTATTTGATGTTTTTGTGACTGTTTTGTTTCCTCCTTTGTATTTTTTTACACTAGTGTTGTCTTAATAGAAATCTATTTTCTCCCTACTCCTTCAATTGGACTGTTTTTTTAATACTTTTTTTGTATAGAATAAAACATAAATAGTATCTTTATATTAGCAACAAATCTCAATATATAACATGAATGCTGCTTTGACTTTGACTTAGATAATTGATATTTAGTACAGTAACCAAGCTAATCTTACATGGTGATGGTGAAAAAAAACGAATGCCATATTATTATGACTATTGTTATTGTTCTGCATACAGTGGGGGTTGTCATTTGATACTTGTTTTTACCATTTCAATACACAAGGGTTTACACTTTGTACTCCCATGTGATTGTCCCCTCTTGATTGAGAACAACATGTTCAGTATACTGTAACATATCTGTTTACTACAGTGCATTGTGGGATCATAGGGCATCTGCTGTAGGGAGCAGAGGAGAACCTGTAGGCGTGACCAGTTCTTATTGGACACTATCAGGCCATAGTACCACATGGTGATTGGTAGTGGGACCAGACAGAATCGTTGAGGAGGTTATAGAGACACGGTAACAGCATTTTTAGCATAGGTAACCAATTAAGTTGTAGCTAAGCTATCCATGTTGTGGAGAAGTAGTATCTGGTATGTAATGTATGTGGGTTCAGTGAATTCCATAGGTATTTCATATGATGACTGGAGGCTTAAAGAAATGTTGTCTTCCATCTGGTCCTGGTACCTGGCCTTCCATTGGTCTCCCTGTGTGTCAGCTGTCTCTACCCTACTCCTCTCCCCTCCCAAGGTCTCCCTGGTCTCCCTGTGTGTCAGCTGTCTCTACCCTACTCCTCTCCCCTCCCACGGTCCCCTCCTGTGGTTTATTGAAGGCGTAAGCGCACTAGTGGACTAGGACAGCATGGCAGTGCATCTTCCTGTGTGCGACGGTTCTGTAGACCGCAGTCAGTCAGGAATCCTCCCAGGCCCGCGGTAATGAAAGGCTCCAGCTCTGACTGTATAATTTCTCACATTTCCCTGGTCGTCAGTGGACTCTATGTTTACAAGCCAGCACTGAGACTCCTCATTAAACACTCAGAGTACTGGCATGTCCCAGACTGCCCATCATTGAGCTATTACCCAACCCTATACCCTAACCCTATGTTGTGCATGTAAGACTGTTCTTTCTGAGAGATATTTGCTGCAGTAGGAACTTTAACGGGATGCTCTGTTGGGTTTGCCTCCACATGTCAGCGACCAGACTGTAGCCTTTCTAACGTAGCCACAGAGGCTAGCGGTTATCTCTGGACCAGTCAATGTGGCAGGACTTATTTTTATGCAGATTAAATGAGAATTTACTTATTAGACTATGATATTTGTTTTTAGTACCATTTGAAAATGATGATTATTCTATTGCAGTAGGTTGCTGCATTTGTTTTGTTTTTTGTTTTTGTCTTTGATCGTGATGGCCTTGTAATACCTTCCGAGTTGTTTTCTCTTTTCCCTTTCAAACGGTGAAATCATTCCTCTGGAGGAACCTCATGCATAATCATGAATGTATAACTGTGTCCTCTGTGTTCTTCACTCCAAAGCAGTGCAATGCACGTGAGAAATGATGAAATGTGAATATAAAACATGATCGGTAGACATGATTCACGTTCAGCTGTTTGTTCAAGTCTGTCCTGAAACCAAGAGATAAACATTCCATTGTTATGTGATTGGTGTCCTCCTCTGTTCCCCCTGTCCTGCTGTGGTGTCCTCCTCTGTTCCCCCTGTCCTGCTGTGGTGTCCTCCTCTGTTCCCCCTGTCTTGCTGTGGGTGGATGTTTGTGTGTGTGCATTGTCAACCACTCTGAAACCTCTCTGAAACATGGATTCTTTTTTTTGTATACATTACAGCTACACATCACTTCATGAATGATTGCTAGATTTTCAAAGCACATACAGTATGTACCTAAGTGGGATGTTCACTTGACTGCTATGGTCTACACTGTAAGATGTAAAGCTCAAAGATAATGATAAACTATTATAGATACGAAACAATGTCTGCTTTTTTCAGGTTAATCCCGACATGTGCATTTAGGAATGATTCATACCTGGCGGTGCTTCATAGATGATGACTGAATTATTTGTTTTGTTGAATAAAAGTATGACTGTGGTAACTTCATTGCAAATCTATTTTGTGGAGTCAAAATAGTATTTACCAGCCTTTGAAGACATTTATGTTTAGATTTCCTTACAAAGCTTGCCAATGTCTTCATAACAAATTCCCACGTCTGCCTCGTCTACAGTATGAGAGATATTTAATGATGAATGAATGAATGGTCTTTATTGTCATTGCTACAGTACAGGTACCAAACAACGAAATTTAGGAGGGGTGGCTCCCCTGGTGTTAGGAAAGAAAAAAAAACACTTTTAAAAAAATCACAAGAAGGGAAGGAGCTGGTTTACATAAATAAAGGCTATGTACACTATCCACTGTACTATACTGTACAGATAGACGACTAGGGTTGTCATATTGCACAATAGTGTTATTGCACATTTATTTAAAGTGTCGCAATTTGCAGGCTTGAAATTTACATATTTGTGCCTCAGCACTACACCTGATTTTTTCAGTCCAGCAGCTGCCATCAATCCGTCCAGACTGTCCAGGGCTCAGAACCTAGGTCTTTGCTGTGTTCAGGGCCTGGACGGCCCTGTGGTAGAAGCTGTTCTTCAGTCTGTTTGTCCTTGCGGCCAAGGTCCTGAACCGCCTTTTCGAGGGCAGCCGGGTAAAGTGTTCGTACCCAGGGTGGGTTGGGTCCTTGGAGATCTTGGAGGCCTTCCTGAGACAGCGTGTGTCGTACAGCTCTTCCAGAGAGGGGAGGGGGGCGCCGGTGATCTTCTGTGCTGTTCTCACGACTCTCTAGCGCATTTCTCTCCGCGGTAGTGCAGCTGGAGAACCAGTTGCAGATGCCGTAGGTGAGGATGCTCTCCACTGCGCCGCGGTAGAAGGTCACCAGTATCTCCTGCTTGCTGTGTTCCTTCCTGAGGACTCTCAGGATGTATAGCCGCTGTTGTGCCTTCTTGATGGTGTCTTTTGTGTTGTCCTTCCAGGTCAGGTCATCCCGCATGTGCATCCCCAGGAATCGGAGGGTTGAGACTCTCTCCACGCTCTCTCCGTCGATGAGCAGGGGCTGGATCTCGGACTTTTTCCTCCTGAAGTCTACGATGATTTCCTGGGTCTTTGACTTGTTCAGCAGCAGGTTGTTAACCTTGCACAGCTTGCTCAGTTGCTCTACCTCATCCCTGTATGCCGCCTCGCCCCCCCCCCCCCGAGATGCATCCCACCACGGTGGTGTCGTCTGCAAACTTTACGATGGAGTTGCTGGGGTGGACGGGGGTGAAGTCGTAGGTGTAGAGGTTGTAGAGGATGGGGCTTAGCACGCAGCCCTGGGGGGACCCAGTGCTGAGTCTGAGGGCTGTGGAGGTGTGGGGGCCCACCCGCACCCTCTGGGGGCGGTCGGTCAGGAAGTCCTTGATCCATGCACATATAGAGTGTGGTAGACCCAGGTCTAGTAGTTTGGTCACTAGCCTGTCTGGAAGGATGGTGTTGAAGGCGGAGCTGAAGTCCACAAAGAGCAGTCTCGCGTAGCTGTTTCCCCTCTCCAGGTGGGATAGAGTGGCGTGGAGAGTCGTCGCGATGGCGTCCTCTGTGGACCTGTGGGCTCTGTAGGCGAACTGGTATGGATCCAGGTTGGGCGGGAGGCGTGTGAGTATGTGGGCCCGGACTAGTTTCTCGAAGCACTTCATGATGATTGGTGTGAGTGCCACCGGGCGGTAGTCGTTTAGGCAGCTCACCGTGCTTTTTTAATGCTAGTCTGTATTTTCACCACCTTTCAAAACAATATCCTGAGGTACAAATAACTGATTCTGGTCTACATCTGGTAACTCTGCTAACACTACATCTTTCACACACACACACACACACACACACACACACACACACACACACACACACGTGTGGGCGGGCTCGCACACATAAATCACACACAGAAGAAGCATCATCATGACCGATAACACCAGCAGATCCTCAACAGGTTGTCAGCACTGTATGTTTGGCAGGTGATCTGCCAATGGAAAGTGGTAGAACACTATCCTGGTCCCAGACCTGTGTGCTTTGGCTGGTCAACAACGGTTCTCAGAGTTAGCTAAACGCCTGTGCAGATCTGGGACCAGTTTAGACTCTGCCCTCAGGAAACATAAGAGAGCTGTTGGCCATCCAGTGAGGCTATCATACTATTTATCCTTGATGTTGACAGATCAGAAAATATTTTCCAAACAGTTTTGGGTTGGTAATCTCTTAACAGAACAATACGTCCCTCTCGGGTGTGGTGGTGGTGTAGTGTGAATGCAGAGTGATGAGATTCAGATTCAGATTTAGATTTAGATAACGTTTATTGCCATTATGCATACACATGTAGGAATTTGCTTTGGTGTTACACTAGGTGCGTTTATGCTTTTTTCACATGTATACATGAACAAAAACAAATGCAAAAAACAGGACAACACAGGACAGACAACAGTGCATTGGTTAGTGCTATATACTGTATATATGAGGTTGACTAAAACACTTGATGGTTTATTTTCACGAACTTTAAGTACTCATTGCTCTAGATAGTGAACAATACAGCAGGTACTTTAACAGCTGACAATGCCACTGTTACAGTCTGGCTGTCAGATGTCCTCCTTTAAGATCAGTTCACATGATACATTTTCTTCCTCTTCCTCCTCTTCCTCTTCCACTTTTTCCATAGCAGGAATGTAAGAATGTTCCCCCCCAACCCCCTAATTAATTTTGTTTTAGTAATGTTATAATTAGAATCCTGTTATCCAAAAGGATAGTTGTGTGAAGAAACTCAGAAGATTGAGTTAGATGACACTGATTGTGAGGCATGGTCGGTCACACTGTATTATTATGTTACAACTATGCTTCTTTTTCCAAATAAATAAAAGAGATTTATGAAAAATATAAGGCCTATGTTTTCTCTCTGTCCTTTTCTTTAAACGTTTAGACATGGGGGGGGGGGGGGGGGGGGGTTACTAAAAACTTTAGTAACAATTAGTTGATATACTCCTATACGAATGATCACCACTCGGGACTAGAATGAGATGCTGCGAGCTAGCCACTAGAGAGAGACAAATCCTCACCTATCCTAAGGCTCTGCTGTGAAAGTTGATGTGTGCCACATACAATCAATGCTATTTCGGAAAGCAAGGTCTCTCCACTATAAAAGTTCCCTAGATTGTATATTGATCACCTCCTGTTAGTTTAAGTTGTCTTTCTAAACTTGCAGTGGTCATAGCATCACGGTGTAACTTAGGTAAGGCACTCTGCCCAGCCAGGCACAGTACATGCTGCTGGTCTGTTATCTTCTATCTTTATGTGGCTTTGTTCAGTATGATTTATCCTTCCAAAGACATCCTGTTCAGTAGTATGGATGCTCCAGAAGCATGTAGGCGGTATATAATACGGCGATTAGCGATCTCATATCCGCACGATATCCTTTCATGCTTCAAGAGCAGAACATTTAATACCACTTAAAAGGGATCATTATTTGATATAATCATAAGATTCCATTCCATTTCCTTTCATAAGTTCAGTTCAAACAATCAATCAAAAGATGATGATACTACTTCAAGCCAAGACTACACCAGACAACGCCTGTCCCCAAAGATCTCTTCCTGCTATTTTCCAGGGAGGAGAATCTCTTATTGTATGAGTAGCGGTTTATCACTCTCCTTCTTGGAGGGATAAGCCCTGATCCCTCCTTCCTTCTCTCTCTGGTTCCCGGAGTGCTCTGCCCCTGCTATCAGATGTGCCTTTTACCCCTTAAGCACACAGGTCATCCAATAACCTTATTCCAGGTCTCATATCTACATTCTGACATTTCACTGAGGTTGAGGGGGAATCTGTGTTGCCACTCCAAACAAACCCCAAAGACGTAACCCAACCATATGACCATGATAAGAGCAACAGCAAGACTAGTCTGAATGCTGGCGGTCAGGTAGATCCATAAGTGCCTGGGAGAAACGGTAGATAATTAATCTGACAGATCAGCTTCGGGAGCAGTGGCGGACTCAGGCTGTTTGAAGGTCAGGGGTGAAAAGAAAGGAAGGGCACATACTGCACAACATGGGACCCCATCAGTGAGCAAAAAAGCTATGATGCGTCGTGTATGGTGAAGTAGTCCTCATCCTTGATTAATATTAACATTATGTAGTCTAGGCCAGGGGCGGATTTAGGATTGTAGGAGATCCGGGGCTTAGCCCAGATGGGTAATGAAATGGAAAAATGTGCGCTTTTTTTTGCTTACTTACCACCACCTTATAGCAGACAAAAGGCACTGGAGAACACTTATACCAGGGCTCGACATTAAGGCTTTATATAAATGATACATCTTTATCAAATCAATAGTAGTCAAATGAGTTATTTGCACTAACATACACTCACCAGCCACTTGCACTGGTACACCTTGCTATTACCGGGTTGGACCCCCTCTTTTGCCTTCAGAACTGCCGTAATTCTTCGTGGCATAGATTCAACAAGGTGCATTCCTCCGAGATTTTGGTCCATATTGACATTCTAGCATCACACAATTGCTGCAGATTTGTGCCAAGAAAATATCCCCCACACCATTACACCACCACCATGTTCGCCCAGAGAACTGACGTCACTGGATATTTTTGTCTTTTTCTGACCATTCTCTGTAAATACTAGAGATGGTTGTGCGAGAAAATCCCAGTAGGTCACGCAATGTTTTCAACTATGGGGTCACATGATCAAGTTTAGACCATTGGAGGGGCACCAGTAGGACACGTCCTCTAATTTTCGCCACTCAAAAGGGCACTTTAGCATGACGTTTTTCAACTGTGGGGGTACATGGTCAAGTTTAGACCATTGGGGGGGCACTAATAGGGCACACCCTCTCGTTTTTGCCACTCAAAAGGGCATTTTCGCCACTCAAAAGGGCACTTGAGCACAATGTTTTTCAACCATGGGGCACCAGGGGGGGGCGGTCGCCCCCCCTGCCCCCCCATGAGTCCGCCAGTGTTCGGGAGTAAGCGTATGAAAGACAATAAAGACTATGAAGGTCTCTGCTGGAGCCAATACAAACAGTTTAGAAAGACAGAGACAGTTGTTTTCTCTTAAAGCAAATACATTTTTCCCCAACACAGAGCCAATATCAACACACATGGTTTTCTGTGGTTTCAACACAGATGTGACAAATGTACACCTACAATTGAAGTGGGACAGTGGGAAGTGTATGTGTTTACATACATCTTAGCCAAATACATTTAAACTCAGTTGTTCACAATTCCTGACATTTAGTCCTAGTAAACATTCCCAGTCTTAGGTCAGTTAGGATCACTACTTTATTTCAAGAATGTGAAATGTCAGAATAATAGTAGAGAGAATGATTTATTTCAGCTTTTATTTCTTTCATCACATTCCCAGTGGGTTAGAAGTTTACATACATTTAGTTAGTATTTGGTAGGATTTAAATTGTTTAACTTGAGTCAAACGTTTCGGATAGCCTTCCACAAGCTTCCCACAATGAGTTGGTGAAATCTTGGCCCATTCCTCCTGACAGAACTGGTGTACCTGAGTCAGGTCTGTAGGCCTCCTTGTTCACACACACCTTTTCAGTTTCAATGAGGTCAGGGCTTTGTGATGGCCACTCCAATACCGTGACTTTATTGTCCTTAAGCCATTTTGCCAGCATGCTTGGGGGCATTGGCCATTTGGAAGACTCATTTGCAACCAAGCTTTTTTATTTTTATTTACATTTTTCCTTTATACAAAAACACAATGAAGCAAAGGAAAAATACTTATTATTAATATTATTAAATATTAAAATATTATTAAGTGTATGTAAACTTCTGACTGTAATTGGAAACAGTGCATTGTCTTGTGTTCAACAGCCGATCATTGAGTCTAGCACCAACTTGGCTTTCAAATCGGGACAGGGGGATTTGGAGCTATACGATCTCAAATATTATGTGTCCCAAGTATAGTATAACTATGATTCTTAGTTTTAGACTGGATGATTTTCATTATATGATGACCAGCTGTCAGCTAAGGATATTATCTTGTGTAATTACATTTCACAGTTTCTTTATCACTTTACAGCATCAAATTACTTGTGGGTCAATTTTCCAAATGTACTACGAAATAGCTCCTCCACATTAAACACATCACTGTGGTTGAGAAGAATGTGACCTCCCTGACTGGCTGACGGGTCAGTGGTTGTGGCTAATAGGGAGAAGCATTCCTTCCTCAGGATGCAGAGATATGAACATTCTGATACTGAATGTTTTCAATAAACATACATTCAATCATACTTAACTACAGTACAAAGTGATGGGAATAACTTTTATTATTTATTTATATATATTTTTAAAAAACCCTCATCGAATTAACACAGGTGAGCATCAATAAACCGATCAATCGGTGCATCCCTAATTCCTTCCATGGAATTATCCACCCAAATTCCTTTAGCTTTTAAAATATTTTTAATTTTACCAGGCAGGCCAATAAGAACTAATTCTTATTTGCATTGGCGGTCTGGCAAAAGACAAAAGCCTCTTGGGGGGTGGGGGGGAGGGGCTCCTCCACATCAGTCCTTTCAAATCTGACCCCACAGCCCTTCCGTGTGGTGTGCCACAGGGATCTGTGCTAGCGCCAATCCTCTTCGCACTATACATGCTCCCCCTAGGCCTCCTCATCAGCAAGTTCAGGGGTATCTCTTATCACTGCTACGCAGATGACATCCAACTTTATTTCTCCTTTAAGCAGATAAACTGGAGAAACTCACCACCCTACAACAGTGTCTGTCCACCATTGAGAATTGGATGGGCAGCAACTTTCTCCAACTCAATGCAGCCAAAACAGAAGTGTTGATTGTAGCTGCTGGAAACACTGCTTCTAGAGTAGCCACGCACTTAGGGATGTTCACCCCCATCAAAGAAACCTGGGTGTTATTTTTGACCAGTCTTTGCATTTGGCCAAGCATATGAAATCTCTGACCCATACCTGCTTCTTTCACCTCAGAAATGTGCAAAGCTCCAGTCCATTGTATCTCATGCTGAATTGGAAATGTCTGTACATGCCTTTATTTCATCCAGACTTGACTACTGTAACTCCCTGTTTACCTGTCTCAACAAAGCATCTGTGGCTCAACTTCAGCTGGTCCAGAACAAGGCTGCCAGGCTGCTCTCCAGGTCTCCGGGTCACCCCCATCCTAGCATCTCTGCACTGGCTCCCGGTGCAACTCAGAATCCACTTCAAAGTACTGGTGTTCGCCTTCAGAGCCCTCCATGGCCAAGCCCCTACCTACATCTCCGATCTCATCCACCCCTACTCATCCAGCTGGTCACTGAGGTCATCAACTAGGAGCTCCTGGTCGTACCCAGGACCAGACTTAGAACTAAAGGGGACAGAGCGTTTGAGGTGACGGCCACCAAGACTCTGGAACGCCCTCCCCCCTGACCTGAGAGCCGCTCCCTCAGAACTCATCTTTAAACGCCAACTAAAGACTCTGTTTAGGCAGGCCGGTAGTCACTGATAGCCACCTTATGTTCCTGTTTATGTTCTGTTTATGTTGCCCCTTTGGGGTGTTCCTCCATTTATTTTATTTTTTTTAAATCT
>NC_137688.1:25066503-25236503 GCF_963989245.1 Nansenia antarctica
AGACTAGAGAGAGACTATAGAGAGACTATAGAGAGACTATAGAGAGACTAGAGAGAGACTATAGAGAGACTAGAGAGAGACTATAGAGAGACTCGAGAGAGAGACTAGAGAGAGACTAGAGAGAGACTATAGAGAGACTAGAGAGAGACTATAGAGAGACTAGAGAGAGACTATAGAGAGACTATAGAGAGACTATAGAGAGACTCGAGAGAGAGACTAGAGAGAGACTAGAGAGAGACTATAGAGAGACTATAGAGAGACTAGAGAGAGACTATAGAGAGACTAGAGAGAGACTAGAGAGACTATAGAGAGACTATAGAGAGACTATAGAGAGACTATAGAGAGACTAGAGAGAGACTAGAGAGACTATAGAGAGACTATAGAGAGACTATAGAGAGACTATAGAGAGACTAGAGAGAGACTATAGAGAGACTATAGAGAGACTATAGAGAGACTAGAGAGAGACTATAGAGAGACTAGAGAGAGACTAGAGAGAGACTATAGAGAGACTATAGAGAGACTATAGAGAGACTAGAGAGAGACTAGAGAGAGACTATAGAGAGACTATAGAGAGACTATAGAGAGACTATAGAGAGACTATAGAGAGACTAGAGAGAGACTAGAGAGAGACTATAGAGAGACTAGAGAGAGACTAGAGAGAGACTAGAGAGAGACTATAGAGAGACTAGAGAGAGACTAGAGAGAGACCTGGCTTGCTAGTGATAGGGTCATTACTGTGTTGATCTTTATAGTGATTGATTACATCCATGGGTTACATGAACTGTCCTTTTCAAAAGCTCCCATTCAGTCAGGGCATGTCGTCACACATGCGTCACTTAACTGGGAGAAGCAGCCATCACATGACAGAGCTCAGCTCCTCTCCTTTTCATGTGGTGGGATGATGACTGAGGCCCTCTTTCAGAGAGAGAGAGAGAGAGAGAGAGAGAGGGAGAGAGAGAGAGAGACAAAGAGAGAGAGAGAGAGAGACAAAGAGAGAGAGAGAGAGAGGGAGAGAGAGAGAGAGAGAGAGAGAGAGAGAGAGAGAGACAGAGAGAGAGAGAGAGAGACATTGTAGGGGGTGGGGATGGGGGGTGCCCAACCCTGGGCTGTCACTTATTTGAAAACAAGATGGAGGAGAGAAAGAGAAAGACTGGAACATATTGGTTTTGACAAGGCTGATTCTATGAGGACATCTGATCACAGGATCCCCTGTGAAGTGATGTGATGTAGACACCACAGGGATGGGCTGGGGAATGCAGCCTTGTCGTCTCTGCATAAGAAAGAGAGAAGATGAGATGTTCAGCACAGGGGAAGAGGTGGGGGGGGGCGGCAGTGCAGTGGAAGGGAATGTTTGTTCTGCTAGCTCTCATTCTATGGAGGCTCATCCTCTCTAATGGACATGTGACATCCTCTCTAATGGACATGTGACAGGGCTGGTTATGCTTCCTCTGGCCACTTCAGAAGTACAGTATGTATTCAAATGGTTAATAAGGTCTAAATAAGACTATAAAGAGACTATAGAGAGACTGGGAGAGACTGGGAGAGACCACTTCAGAAGTACAGTATGTATTCGGTTGTTAAGTCTGACGTCAAACATGACGTTTAGCAATTTCCGGGTCCAAACCAGAAATTCCCTGTTGTTTTTCTGTTCTTTGGTTTGAGTGGGGGGCGCCGGCGTGGAGAGGGTAGTCGGGGTTCCCGGGTTTAGTCTCCTTGCACTGCATGTTGGGGGGGGGCGACACTTATGTACAGTTGAATGGGCCTGGCGGACGTGGGGGGGGGGGCGACACTTATGTACACTTGAATGGGCCTGGTGGACGTGGGGGGGGGCGACGACACTTATGTACAGTTGAATGGGCCTGGTGGACATGGGGGGGACACTTATGTACAGTTGAATGGGCCTGGTGGACATGGGGGACGGGGGGACGGACACTTATGTACAGTTGAATGGGCCTGGTGGATGTGTGGGGGTGGGGACGACACTTATGTACAGTTGAATGGGCCTGGTGGACGTGGGGGGGGACACTTATGAACAGTTGAATGGGCCTGGTGGACGTGGGGGGGACACTCATGTACAGTTGAATGGGCCTGGTGGATGTGGGGGGGGACACTTATGAACAGTTGAATGGGCCTGGTGGACGTGGGGGGGGACACTTATGAACAGTTGAATGGGCCTGGTGGACGTGGGGGGGACACTTATGTACAGTTGAATGGGCCTGGTGGATGTGGGGGGGACACTTATGTACAGTTGAATGGGCCTGGTGGATGTGGGGGGGGACGGGACGACGACACTTATGAACAGTTGAATGGGCCTGGTGGATGTGGGGGGGGACACTTATGTACAGTTGATTGGGCCTGGTGGATGTGGGGGGGGGGGACATCACCCAGAAATCACCACATGCAATAACGGTGGAACATGAAACAGTGATGCTTCATATAAACTGTACATGTTTTAATTAAAATTATTATTTACATGTCATCCACACACAAAGGGAAAAGGTCACACAAGTCATTTTTCTATTTGTTTTTATTTTATTTTAATATTTGCATAATCATGGCTGTTCACACGATGGATGCTCAGATTTGTAGCTAGACGTCTCTGGTAAATCTGTTCCACACCTCTTCTTTCACTTTCCTCAATGTGCCCCCCTTGAGTTTAATTTAGGTGTAGACTATTTATGAGAGAATGAGAGCCTGTATTTGCTTGAATAATTTTTTATATATACATATTATTTATATATTTGCCTGGGGGATGAGCCTGGGGGGTGAAGAGGGAGACTTACTTATTTAGACAAATATACTTGTTGTAAGCCGCTTTGGATAAAGGCGTCTGCTAAAGGTCTAAAATGTAAATGTATGTAAATATAAACCTTGCCAGTTGATAACACTTGATTGTAAATTCCCATGCTATTGTAACGTGTATATGTCTCTGATACCATGCTGTTGTAACGTATATAGTATATATGTCTCTGATACCACTGCTGGACTGGCCATACAATCTAGGTGGGCCGCGCTAGTTTTGGGCTGGTCGGGCCGCCCCCTCCCCCCCCCCCCCCCCCCAAAATCAATAAACTAGTGCGGCCGACCCCAAACTAGCGCGGCCCAAACTAGCGCGGCCCAAACTAGCGCGGCATCAACTAGCGCTGAATCAAGCGGCGGCCCCCGTTTATACTAACACATGGGCTGGCCCAATCACATGCTTAGGCCCTGCTGTCCATCGGCCCCCTCCCCCACTCTGATCCCTCAGCCGACAACCCAAGTGCAGTGTCATGTTCGTAGATAAGATAGTGAAAGGGGGTGCCCAGAAAATTAGGGAGAAAAAAAGTAAGAAGCTAGCAGAGGATGCCTCAAAATGTCAGAAACTGACAGATATGTTCTCTGGATCGACTGTGGGGGCTAGGCCTACTACAGATACAGCAGCTATGTCTCATCACCGTGGAGTACGTCAACAGTGAGTGAGTACACACTTGCATTGGTATACTTGCTGTCCATGTCACTTACTCCGCTCTATAGGGGGGGTTTACAAATGGTATATTCAACAGACTGCCAGCATGTTGATCGGCGGTGTCGGACCGATTGTGTTGGGCCGGTCTGAGCCACATGGCAGGGCCCAATTTTTGTCCCAGTCCAGCCCTGTCTGATACCATGCTGTTGTAACGTATATAGTATATACAGTATGTCTCTGATACCATGCTGTTGTAACGTATATAGTATATATGTCTCTGATATTCTATTGTAACGTATATAGTATGTCTCTGATATTCTATTGTAACGTACATAGTATATATGTCTCTGATACCATCCATGTCTCTGATATTCTATTGTTGGGATGATATTTAAGGAGAAACACAGCAATACGTTCTTTGAGTTTTTGGGGTTAGTCCGGTGCCTGTGCACCAAACTCCTTTTGACACGCACATTGGTCATGTGTGCACTAAGGGGGAGTTTACAAAGGTACATTTTTACCTGTCTACTCTACTAGAAAGATGAGAAAGGATCTTGTCTATCTCAACCCGACCTCAAGATTGGTCAGGGCAGTGACCTAGTTCAGGTTAATCTGTGTGTTGCAAAATCATTTTTACCAGTTTCTATAGGGAAGGTGATTTGATGCAACAGTATTGCTGGGATATTGCTGAACCTCTTAGTTAAAATGGATCAAGTTATTTGCATAGAGCTTTGTTTTGGTTGATTCTTATACTCTCCAAGTGGGAAACTCAGGTATCATCTTTCTAAAGTGAGTTACCAGGTGGATCAACTTTCTAAAGTGAGTTACCAGGTGGAAAACGTTATTGTGGCTTAATGAGTCTGATTGGATGATTGTGTAATTGAATTGGAGTTTACCAAGACGCAGTAATCAATTGAATCAGAGCCCTCTTCAATGAATGGCATTTCTGGAAAATGTCCATGGGAAGTTAAGTTAATTTGGGGAATTTTTCTATATATTCCTGTTAATTCCCACAAAAAGATTCCACCTCTGAATAGTCCCCAAAATGTGAAACCCTAATACTAATTTCATTGGGTGATGAGGATGGGAGACTATTGATGGTTATGTGTGAGGATGAAGAGGAGATGTAGGCTACGTTCACACTGCAGTGAAATGTGACCCAATGCCGACACGAGACTCAGGTCTGATTTATGCATGACCGTAGGAACAGCGCAAGTCACATGAAATCTGACTTTTTAAAATCCGACCTGGGTCGCGTTCAGAGGTGGTATTACCTCGGATACATATCTGATATTTAGCAACGCGCCCGCCGTCTGAATTGTCAAGTCGCTTTTAATGCGACTTTTACGTCACTCTAGCAGGGTTGCCAGATGGGATTGACAATTTACAGCCTAACCAGTCTATAACCGATAAATCCAGTAGCCCATTCGGCGGTAACCCGCCCCATCTGGCAACCCTGCACTCTAGACGCACTTGCTCATATCTTGCTCATATCTTTGCCGGCTTCCGCTGCACAAAAACTTGAAAATGAATCCGGTTGTAACGTTATCATGTTATCATATATATTATATGGTGTAGTGACTACATTATGGGTTCATGTTCTCCTCTTACTGTTGGTTGTGTAGTGGGAGGGAACCAGTTCTGGCACTAGGGGCAGAGGGGAGGATTATTAACGTTGCAACTTCCTGTTTAGACACAACAGTTTTGGTGATCTATTTTCTGGTCCTGTACTGAGAGTACAAGTTGTTATTTTGATTAAACAGTTATCATTACGTTGCCTACGTCTTTCCTTTTTCCTCCGGCACTACACTGGTGACCCCGACGTGGATTTTTGTTAACGTAATTGTGTACAAAAACCAGCGAACGAACATTACAATCCTGCAAAATGTCCGGGCGAGGAAGACGTTCAAACCAGCGGCAGCCATCACCATCCCCTGTCAGGGTAACGCGTGGTGCGCACACTCCCACTCTCAAGCTACCAGAGTTCTGGGACTCAACGCCTGCTGCATGGTTTGCTATTGTAGAGGCACATTTCAACAAAAGTGACATCGATGACGACGACGACCGGTACAACCATGCTGTGGCAATGTTGGGCAGCTCCACCGCAGCTCGAGTGGTAGGTTTTTTGTCTGCTCCCCCGACGACGAACAAATATGAGCGCCTCAAGGCCCTGCTTCTAGAGACATTTGAACTGTCCACTGCGGAGAGGGTGCGTCGCCTATTTGCCATGTCGGACTTGGGTGACGAGAGGCCTTCTGCGCGCATGGAGAGGATGCTAAACCTGCTCGGTACAGAAGACCCCATGATCCTCTTCACAGAGCTGTTCATGCGCACATTGCCAGCTCAAGTTAGGATGGCGCTGGCCAACACCGCCATCATGGAGCCCCGCGCCCTGGCCAGGGAGGCGGACCGGTTCGTCTTGGCCATGCCTCAACGGTCCCCCGACCTGCTCGCTCCCGCGGCCGCCCCGCCACCCGACCGTCGCAGGAGAGCGAAGGATGACGCCAGACCTTCTGGCCAGCAGGGTAACGCTGCGGGCCATTGTTTCTACCACGCCACTTTTGGCGCCAAGGCCAAATGGTGCCGCTCACCCTGCACCTTCGGACCGACGGGAAACGGCGGGGCCGGCACTCAGTAGTGGCCCTGAGCGCTGGCGTCACCAACAGGCTGCTCTTCATACAAGACACCGCCTCTGGTCGCAGTTTCCTTTGTGACACAGGTGCCCAGTGGAGCATCATTCCGGCAGAGAGATCGGATGTGGCGAAGGAGGAGCGTGGTCCGCAGTTGGCAGGCGCGGACGGCACACCTATCTGCTCTTATGGCACTAGGGCGGTGGACGTGTGCTTCGGAGGGCAATGCTTTTCGTGGGATTTTGTCATAGCGGCTGTCACATTTCCCCTCCTTGGTGCGGATTTTCTGTGCGCCCACAACCTGTTGGTGGACGTGGGGAACAGGCGCCTGGTCAACTCACAGACTTTCGCTTCCTTCGCCTGTACGCAGGGGGAGGCGGTCTACAGCGGGTGGTCCAATACGCTCGCCGAAAGTGACCAGTACCTTCGGCTGCTCGCCGAATTCCCCGACCTTACCAAGCCCACCTTCTCCGCGCCCACGGTGAAACACGGAGTGGAGCACCACATCGAGACCGAGGGGCCTCCCCTCCACGCCAGGGCCAGGCGCCTCAACCCGGAGAAGCTGGCCATCGCCAGGGCGGAGTTTGCGCATATGGAGCAGGTGGGCATCGTTCGGCGCTCGAGCAGCCCCTGGGCGTCTCCCCTGCACATCGTCCCTAAGTCAGACGGCGGGTGGCGCCCATGTGGGGACTACCGCCGCCTCAACGACGCGTCCAAGCCTGACCGCTACCCGGTCCCACATGTCCAGGACTTTTCAGCGAACCTGGCAGGCAAACGCTTCTTCTCCAAAGTGGACCTGGTACGGGGGTACCATCAGGTGCCGGTGCACCCCGAGGACGTCCCTAAGACGGCCGTAATCACGCCATTTGGACTCTTCGAGTTTCTGCGGATGCCGTTCGGCCTGAAGAACGCGGCGCAGACCTTCCAACGCCTCATGCACTCGGTGCTCCGGGACCTACCATTCCTCTTCGTCTACTTGGATGACATCCTCGTCGCAAGCACCACGGAGGAGGAGCACCTGTCCCACCTCCGGGCCCTTTTCACACGGCTCAGCCAACATGGGCTGATTGTCAATCCGGCGAAGTGTGAGTTCGGACGGAACACCATCGACTTTCTCGGGCACCGGGTCTCCGCAGAGGGGGTGACCCCCCTCCCCTCGAAGGTGGAAGCTGTCGCTGCTTTCCCGCGCCCCAGCACAATCAGCGAGCTCAAGGGGTTCATCGGGATGGTAACCTTCTACTATCGCTTCCTCCACCACATCGCTCACATCCTGCGGCCTCTGTACGATGCCCAGAAGGGCAAGACTCTGAAGCAGCCGGTGGACTGGACGGCGGAGCGTGTCAAAGCCTTTCAGGACACCAAGGCGGCCCTGGCCCGCGCTGCCATGTTGGCCCACCCCTTGCCCTCGGCACCCACTGCTCTCACCACGGACGCCTCTGACTTTGCTGTGGGAGCGGTGTACGAACAGTGGGTTGGGGACGCCTGGCAGCCTCTTGCATTCTTCAGCCGCCAGCTGTCTCCCAGAGAGCAAAGGTACAGCACATTCGACAGGGAGCTCCTCGGGCTGTGGCTTGCTGTCAGACACTTCCGTTTTTTACTGGAGGGCCGCGAGTTTACGGCCTACGTGGACCACAAGCCACTCACGCACGCCATGTCCAAGGTGGCGGAGCCGTGGTCCGACCGCCAACAGCGCCAGCTCGCCTACATATCCGAGTCACCACAGACATCCAGCACGTTGCTGGGAAGTCCAACCAGGTCGCGGATTGTCTCTCCAGGGCGGTGGTTGGTGCGGTCCAACTGGGTTTGGACTACGCGCGCATGGCTGCAGACCAGGCCGCCGACCCCGCCGTCCAGGCTCTCAAGTTGTCGGACACAGGACTGCGCCTAGAAGAGGTGGTTTTCGGTGACGCAGGGGCCACGCTCCTGTGCGACGTCTCCATGGGTCAGCCACGACCGGTGGTCCCCGCCAACTGGAGGCGCCCCGCCTTCGAGGCGATACACGGCTTGTCTCACCCTGGTAGGAAACCGTCCTCACGGCTGGTGTCAGAGAAATTCGTCTGGCATGGGCTCAAGAGGGATGTGAGGGCCTGGGTAGACACGTGCATCGCCTGCCAGCGCGCCAAGGTGCATCGACACGTCAAGGCCCCCCTGGAGCAGTTCTCTGTGCCTGAGCGGAGGTTCGATCATGTAAACGTGGACCTGGTAGGGCCGCTGCCCCCCTCGCACGGATACACCTATCTCTTTACCATGGTGGACAGGACGACTCGCTGGCCGGAGGCAGTTCCGCTCTCCTCAACGACAGCCCCCGACCTGGCCCGGGCGTTCATCGCGGTGTGGGTCTCCCGCTACGGCACCCCTGCTGATCTCTCCTCTGACCGTGGCTCACAGTTTACTTCAGAGCTGTGGGCAGCGGTGGCGGAGAATCTGGGGGTCAAGCTCCACCGCACAACCGCCTATCACCCGCAGGCGAACGGGCTCTGTGAGCGTTTCCATCGATCCATGAAGGCCGCCCTTCGAGCCAGCCTCACGGACAGCGACTGGCTTGACAAGCTGCCGTGGGTCATGCTGGGGCTCAGGACAGCGCCTAAGGAGGACCTCCAGTCGTCGTCCGCTGAGCTGGTGTTTGGACAGCCACTGCGGGTCCCCGGTGACTTCATTCCCAAGTCAACGGAGCCCTGGTCCGCCGCCGCTCAGCGCGCCTCCCTGCTGGACAGCGCCAGGACCTTCGTCCCGGTCCCGACTACGCAGCATGGTGTCCCTACTTCGAGGGTGCCCCCGGAGCTGCACTCAGCGAGGTTCGTTTTCATTCGTCATGATGGCCACAGGACTCCACTACGTCCTCCTTATGACGGGCCTTTCCGTGTCATCGAGGCCGGAGCCAAGAACTTCATGGTTGACATGGGGGGTAGGCCTGAGTGTGTGTCCGTTGATCGCCTCAAACCGGCCCACTTGGACCTTGAACTGCCCCTGGACTTGGCCCTGCCACCGCGCAGAGGCCGGCCTCCAGTCCTACCTCCCCTGCCGCGCCCTGGCCATTCCCCCCTCCGACCCCGACAACCCCCCGCAGCTCGCGAGCCCCCGGTCGTCACTGCCCCCCGTCCTTCCCTGCAGGAGGACGTGATGGGCGATGTCACACCTCCTCCCGCACCTCCTGACTTTACCTACGATCGTAGGGGCCGGGCCATACGCCCTCCTCGCCGTGAGGATTTCCAATATTGAGTTGAACACTGGGGGGGCTGGTGTAGTGACTACATTATGGGTTCATGTTCTCCTCTTACTGTTGGTTGTGTAGTGGGAGGGAACCAGTTCTGGCACTAGGGGCAGAGGGGAGGATTATTAACGTTGCAACTTCCTGTTTAGACACAACAGTTTTGGTGATCTATTTTCTGGTCCTGTACTGAGAGTACAAGTTGTTATTTTGATTAAACAGTTATCATTACGTTGCCTACGTCTTTCCTTTTTCCTCCGGCACTACAATATCATAAATCTAGATATACTTGCAGACAGTATACAGAGTAGACCTGTATCCTACAAAGACACTTAGATTTAGATTTAGTAATTTACAAATTAATTAGACCCCTATACTTTCTTTTATTTATTTATTTGTTTCTTTTTATTTTACTACTCAATCTTTTCAGTTTGTAAAGCGTCTTTGAGTGTCTAGAAAAGCGCTATATAAGTGTAATGTATTATTATTATTGTAAACAGTGCTCTGTCCTTCTGCACATGCAATACAGTCTGTTCAGGGCCGTGGAATGTTCACACGGGAGTCAATGTAGGCCTAGGTCAAATATAGGTCACATTTTAAAAGTAATGTGAACTGCCAAACCCAAAAATCGGATCTGTGTAAAAAATCGGAATTGAGCATCAAGACCTGCAGTGTGAACGTAGCCTTAGTCACTTACTTACTTACTTAGGCCTTTAAATTCCCTAGGGAACATAGGCCATCGATGAAACCTGGAATGAGCTGCAAAATACACTAAGGTCATGTTCTCACATGAAAGTCCGAATCAGGACCCGGAGCAAGTGGATGAGTTTGCGACATTGTTGCATAAAATATTTCTCTGATTGCGTTCTCACAGCCCTTCATGTAAACGAAGTCGCATACGCAATCGAAGCAACAGACGTGGTAGTTAATTGGTCAGACATTTTTTTAATTGCCCGTTGTCCCGCTCTTATCCAGATCAACACGCATGCGCTGTTGTTTTCCTATGGACTGCCTCAAGCAGCGTTCTCACCAAAAGCGAAGTGAAGAAAAGTGATGGATGCATCGTTTCTAACCGGAGCGAAACCACCCTTTTCAAGCGGAGCATCCGTCAGGTGTTTGCTCCGGGAGCGACTTCGATTGCGCGTTCTCACAGCTCCAAACGACGCAGAGCAAAGCGAACTTTATCCTAAACTCCGATTCCAAGTGAAGCAAATGTTCTAGTGAGAACATGAGAACAGTGAGAACCCTAAAACTCAACACCTTCATCTTGTTACCCTCTTTTAAAAACTAGATATAGTCTCTGTATAGTCTCTGTTTATATTGGATTTTTTATTGTTTCTTGTTTGGTGAGTTCCCACAGGTTGTTGTCTGAGATGGTGTTGGGCCAGTAGATGCTACAGGTTGCTGTCTGAGATGGTGTTGGGCCAGTAGATTCTACAGGTTGCTGTCTGAGATGGTGTTGGGCTAGTAGATTCTACAGGTTGCTGTCTGAGATGGTGTTGGGCTAGTAGATTCTACAGGTTGCTGTCTGAGATGGTGTTGGGCTAGTAGATTCTACAGGTTGCTGTCTGAGATGGTGTTGGGCCAGTAGATGCTACAGGTTGCTGTCTGAGATGGTGTTGGGCCAGTAGATTCTACAGGTTGCTGTCTGAGATGGTGTTGGGCCAGTAGATTCTACAGGTTGCTGTCTGAGATGGTGTTGGGCCAGTAGATTCCCAGGCGTCGGAGGCAGCATGTTGTTGATTCACATTACTTTGGTTTTTAATTAGTTGATTTTGATCCCAAGTGAAGCAGCTGTTGTCTCTAGTTTGTGTGATTTTCCCTGCATCTGTTGGTGGGTGTGTGCTAGTAGTGCCAAATCTGAGATCTAGTCAGCAGAGCAATAATTCACCCTGGCAGCTTGTTGTAAACAGTGACGCTAGATCAAATTATAATTTTTTTTAAATATTTTTCTCACATTTCTAGTCACAACTATTATTTGTTATTTATTAAGTCCCAGAGTGTCTGCAGTAGTAGTAATAATAATAATAATAACATTTATTTGTATAGCACTTTTCCTGCAAACGTTGCAGCTCAAAGTGCTCCCATCATTATATAATCATAATTTAATTATTTAGTAATTTAAAGGCAATATTAAAAATATGGGTTTTTAGTCTTGACTTGAACATATTTGCTGAGGTTGCATCTCTAATGTAAAGTGGCAGTGCATTCCACAATCTGGGTGCATAAAATGAGAATGCAGCCTCACCAAATCTCTTCTTTTGTACATGTGGTACAGAGAAAACCAGCGTCGGGAGACCTGAGAGCTCTATTGGGCATGATATTAATCATGAACAAACAAAGATTATCCACACAGAAAAAATCAACTGAAATTCTGGTAGGCTAAATAACAGGTGGTTGGCATAAAAACTACTTTCTGCTTTCTACTGTGAAACGTAGTGTCCTTAAATGACTGTTCATTGCGTCAAGCTTCCTCTCAGCACTCACAATGCGCTTGGAAACTATGAAGTAATTGCATTAGCCTCAGTATGGAGCATACAGAGTGCCCTGCATCTGGAGCGAGACTACCATGGCAGTAGCCAGGTTAAACAAGGTAACCTCGTCATGCTTCTCAACTTAAAGAGCATCTTATCTCCCCCAGAAGGTACTCTGTGTATCTATCCACCATATGACTCTGGTCCTACCCACTGGCAGCCAGTGTTTTAAACACATTAGCCAGTGTTTTAAACATATCAGCCAGTGTGTAGCTGGCTAATGCCAGTCAGGTGGTGGGCTTCCCAGATGACTGTAATTAGGTTAACTACATCATTTACTATCAATCCTCAGCCACACACACACACACACACACACACACACACACACACACACACACACACTTTCGTAAACCCTTCGCATCTTTATGAAACGATTCTTGATCGTAGGTTTTCTGAGGTCTGAGTTGTCCCACACACACACACACACACACACACACACACACACACACACACACACACACACACACACACACGGCTACCAATGCTATTGTAGACTGATAGTAGAAACATCGGGTGGTAGTAAAGAGCTCTCTCATACATGTAGTTCCAAAACAAGATGGCAAGTTAATTATGAACTTAAAAAACCTTGTGTGATACAATACGCCATAAGAAAAAGCACGGTAGTTCCCTGGGAAACTTGACAAATACATGTTGTATCCCAAAGGGGCATAGTTTCCTCGAACTCTTATGGAAATGAAAGCTCCCACCAGGATACATTCTTCTCAGTGAGAGCAACACCCCATCCCCGCACCCCGGCTACTGTGTGCGGATGGAAGCAGTGTTTTTCAGAACGGAAATTGAATGCCGAAGCTGTTGCTCAGCGTGTGTTTTGATATGGATCAGGGTTGTCGTAACACATTAAGATGGATGTCTTCAAGGAGGCGTTGCCAGGAGCTGGGATGAAGAGAAGTCGTGCCTCCCGCGGCTGCTGATCAATAACGCCTCTGGCTCTGACTCACAGCTTTGCACTTTTTCCACTCTCAACCTATACCATCTCGCCCTGCTCTGGTTATGTTTGTCTTCGTTTCATGCCGTTCATTCAGTTCCGTTTTTGTTTTGATATGCTCACCCCGTCTCTCGTTTCAGAGACTTCTCTTCCTGCCCTTGTGATGTCTACCCTGCCCTGATTAGTGTCACCTGTCACTCATCATCCTTCCCTCTCCTGTGTATTCAGGCTGATTGCCTCCATGCCATGCCGCATTGATGCAGTAGTTTGTGCAAAAGGAGCCCGACCAAGTATCGAGTGAATAAATGAACATGCTTTTCAGAAGGTCGACATTTCTGTATTATGAATCCTTTTTTAAAATGTCATATTCAAATATTTTGAGACACTGGATTTTTGATTTTCATGAGCTGTAAGCCGTAATCATTAAATCAAAAAAAGGCTTGAAATATTTCACTTTGTGTAATGAATCTATTCTAAAATATATGAAAGTTTCACTTTTTGAATTTAATTATTACGGAAAATGATGAACTTTTCCACGATATTCGCAATTTTGGAGATGCACCTGTACAGTCATTTCCCTTCACCCTTCCCTTTGCAGAGACAATTATTACTGGATGGATAATTAAATAAGTATAGCTCTTTTTCCGTCCACACTGCAGTACCGTTGGTACACTTTACCAACTGGAACTTCTTCAAGCCTGTGCAGAGCTCGGAGAGTGTGACACGTCTTCTCTAACACACAAACTGTGAAAGAAAACAACCTAGTCTGTTTTTTTGTGGCCTGCCTATTTCAGAAAACGTGCAATTAACATAACTCATTCAGACTTACCTCACTTTCCTACGTACCAGAGGGGTCTCATTAGGATTATACCCCCCCCCATCGGAGTATCTCCGCCCACGGCTGCAGGATTCACAGTAATGTTTACGGTATTAGTTTAAGGTTACACGTGTGAAAAATAAATGGTCAAATTGCAGGAATTCCTTTCGTGGTATCGTTGTGTTACTTCGATTAGCACCAAGCAGCTAGCTTGCTCAGACCATAAAACTTGAATGAATGGACTTTATTGTCATTGCTACAGTACAGGTACCAAACAACGAAATTTAGGAGGGGTGGCTCCCCTGGTGTTAGGAAAGGGGAAAAAAAACACTTTTTAAAAAATCACAAGAAGGGAAGGAGCTGGTTTACATAAATAAAGGCTATGTACACAATCCACTGTACTATACTGTACAGATAGACGACTAGGGTTGTCATATTGCACAATAGTATTATTTCACATTTGTTTAAAGTGTCACAGTTTGCAGGCTTGAAATGTACATGTTTGTGCCTCAGCACTACACCTGATTTTTTCAGGCCAGCAGCTGCCATCAATCCGTCCAGACTGTCCAGGGCCCAGAACTTAGGTCTTTGCTGTGTTCAGGGCCTGGACGGCCCTGTGGTAGAAGCTGTTCTTCAGTCTGTTTGTCCTTGCGGCCAGGGTCCTGAACCGCCTTTTCGAGGGCAGCCTGGTAAAGTGTACGTACCCAGGGTGGGTCGGGTCCCTGGAGATCTTGGAGGCCTTCCTGAGACAGCGTGTGTTGTACAGCTCTTCCAGAGAGGGGAAGGGGGCGCCGGTGATCTTCTGTGCTGTTCTCACAACTCTCTGTAGCGCATTTCTCTCCGCTGTTGTGCAGCTGGAGAACCAGTTGCAGATGCCGTAGGTGAGGATGCTCTCCACTGCGCCGCGGTAGAAGGTCACCAGTATCTCCTGCTTGCTGTGTTCCTTCCTGAGGACTCTCAGGGTGTATAGCCGCTGTTGTGCCCTCTTGATGGTGTCTTTTGTGTTGTCCTTCCAGGTCAGGTCATCCCGCATGTGCATCCCCAGGAATCGGAGGGTTGAGACTCTCTCCACGCTCTCTCCGTCGATGAGCAGGGGCTGGATCTCTGACTTTTTCCTCCTGAAGTCTACGATGAATTCCTGGGTCTTTGACTTGTTCAGCAGCAGGTTGTTAACCTTGCACAGCTTGCTCAGTTGCTCTACCTCATCCCTGTACGCCGCCTCGTCCCCCCCCGAGATGCATCCCACCACGGTGGTGTCGTCTGCAAACTTTACGATGGAGTTGCTGGGGTGGACGGGGGTGAAGTCGTAGGTGTAGAGGTTGTAGAGGATGGGGCTTAGCACGCAGCCCTGGGGGGACCCAGTGCTGAGTCTGAGGGCTGTGGAGGTGTGGGGGCCCACCCGCACCCTCTGGGGGCGGTCGGTCAGGAAGTCCTTGATCCACGCACATATAGAGTGTGATAGACCCAGGTCTAGTAGTTTGGTCACTAGCCTGTCTGGAAGGATGGTGTTGAAGGCGGAGCTGAAGTCCACGAAGAGCAGTCTCGCGTAGCTGTTTCCCCTCTCCAGGTGGGATAGAGTGGCGTGGAGAGTCGTCGCGATGGCGTCCTCTGTGGACCTGTGGGCTCTGTAGGCGAACTGGTATGGATCCAGGTTGGGCCGGAGGCGTGTGAGTATGTGGGCCCGGACTAGTTTCTCGAAGCACTTGATTGGTGTGAGTGCCACCGGGCGGTAGTCGTTTAGGCAGCTCACCGTGCTTTTCTTCGGGACTGGGATGATAGTTGAGGTTTTCAGGCAGGGTGGGATGGTGGCCTGGGACAGGGACTGGTTGAAGATGTTGGTGAAAACCCCGGCCAGCTGGTCGGCGCAGTCCCTCAGCACCCGTCCCAGGACGCCATCCGGCCCCGAGGCTTTCCTTGGGTCCACCGCCTTCAGTACGCGTCTCACTTCATGCTCTGTGAGGGTGAGGCTGCTGAGAGCTGGAGAGAGTGGTGTTTGTGTTGTGGTTACCTCCGTTCGCCCCTCGTCGAACCGGGCGTAGAAGGTGTTCAGCTTTCCCGCCAGCAGGGGGTCGTCCTCTGCGGCTGTGAGCCTGTTGGCTCTGAAGTTTGTCATCTGCTGAATCCCCTGCCACATCCGCCTGGAGTCGTTGCTCAGGAGGCATTCCTCAATCTTCTCTCTGTGCTCTGCCTTGGCCGCTTTGATTCCGCGCTTTAGGTTAGCCCTGGTGGAGCTGTACAGCGGTGTGCTCTTCCCTGCGAAGAAGGCGTTGTCCCTCTCGTTGATCAGTTTTTGGACCTTCCCAGTCATCCATGGCTTCGTGTTGGGGTAGACCCGGACCCGTTTGTCCACGGTGACTGAGTTGGTGCAGTTCACTATGTGGTTCAGAACCGACGACGTGTACTGTTCCAGGTCCTCATGCTCATATTCCTGCCATGGGGTGTCATTTAGGCAGATCTGCAGTGGAGCGGACCCTTCTGGCCAGGTTCTGACAGTCTTAGTGGTGATGGGAGCACTTTTCCCCATGGTAGTGTATGCAGGGATCAGGAGGATTGACACATGGTCAGACATGCCTAGATGAGCTAGCGGACTAGCCTTGTAAGCACGTTTGATGTTGGTGTATACCTTGTCCAGTGTTTTTTCTCCTCTTGTTGCACATTTCACATGCTGATAGAACTTGGGTAGTACTGCCTTCAGGTCGACATGATTGAAATCTCCTGCTATGATGTGAATAGCCTGTGGATCAGTGCTTTGTTGACCACTGATGACGTCATATAGCCGCGCCAATGCTAGGCTGCCGTCCGCGCTAGGCGCAATGTAAACACATGTTATGAACACCGCGTTAAACTCCCTCGGGAGGTATGTGGGTCGGCATTTAACAGTCAAGTATTCCAGGTCTGGGGAGCAGTGGCTACTTACAGTTTTCATGTTTAAGCACCAGCTATCCTTCGTCGATATTATGATCCCCCCCCTGCGCGACTTGCCGCTGAGCTGCGTTCGGTCAGCCCGGTGTAATGTCCGTCCCTCCAAGCTAACCGCGGAGTCCACGATGGTGTCATTTAGCCAGGTTTCGGTAAGGATAATCACACAGCTATCTCCTACGATGTTATTTTTGGCAACTTGTAGTCTCAGTTCATCCATCTTGTTCGTCAGGGACCTGACGTTGGAAAGGAAAATACTCGGCAAAGCAGGTTTGTCAGGCAGTGTGTGTGTAGTGAAGTCCAGGCTAATACGACCATACACTGAGAGTTACTGTAAGTAAGTTCAGCCTATTACTGCATTTTGGTAAGAGGGAGGGTGACGGAGGAAAGTGAATAGTAAGTAATAAGTATGATGCACTTAAGTTGAATCTACAGTACCAACGACCTCAGTGATTGCTCTTTTATGAGACTTTTTAAGACCCTATAAAAGTCATGCATGGTTTCCTCAAAGCTTTGAAACATTATTCCTTTTAGCTTAAGTTTTTAAATCTTCACAATGGAGTTTCTGATGATGGCTAGCATATTCATCTGTAGCGGCAAGTCAAAGGGAGGGCATTTATTGATACTAAGCGAGTCAATATGTGATGCACAGTAACACAGTAATACCAGTTCAGTAATATATGACACTTGACTTGTTCCACAACCAAGAGAATACACATCTTCAATTACACAACAGTTGTAGGAACGTGGTTAGGACCTTTTGGTGTCGTGAATTAACCCTCCTGTTTATGTTCGGTTCAGTTGAACCCAGTCCTTTACAAGTCACCTTAAAATAGTCATTAGTCATTACCTCCATAACATATTGTTCCCTTAATGACCCTCAAGTCACACCTGTGATTGCAAAAATAACTAAATGTATTTCTTTTTTATTCCATAAAAAACACATTTGTCTCATATTAATCCACTCGTTTTTATCATAAAACACACAATTTGCAAAGATTTTATGCTATAATATTGGACATAATGTTGTGACATAATGTCATTGTCAAAGAGGCTTTCTAGCACCTCACTGACACTTTTGGTTACATTTACATTTACATTTTTGGCATTTAGCAGACGCCTTTATCCAAAGACCCTGCGACATACCAGCGTCATGTCCAGGGGGTGTACTTGTATGTACATCAAGCTGCCTCACACTACTGAAACAGGAGATAGGCTGCTGCTCCTATGGGCCATTAGGCTCAAGAACCAGCGATTCTCAAGGCTACTTACTTACTTTATCCAAAGCGACATACAACAAATACATTTTCCGTTCCGGAGGTCAAACTTTAATATGAGCTGATAATAACAATAACAACAATAATAACAATAACAATAAGAAATCTTGGTTTGATTATACATGGTTTCAATAATGTCACCTATCCCCTCTAGGTAAATCATAAAGTGCATTTCTAACACAAACAGAAGAGGACAGTGATTCCCCCCCCCCTCGCCACGGTAACATTGTGGCCAGTGAAATGACATGTCGTTGGCAGGATTGCGAAATAAAAAAAAATACACCCGCTCTCTTTGCTTCTTTCTGTGTCTCCCTGTCTGATTTCAGCTTCTCTCTTGCCATGGCAACATTGTGTCGCATCAGATGTATGTACTGTATGTATGTATGTATGTATGTATGTATGTATGTGTGTGTGTATGTATGTATGTATGTATGTATGTATGTATGTGTGTATGTATGTATGTATGTATGTATGTATGTATGTATGTATGTATGTATGCATGAAGTGAGATTGTTCTTAGTCCGGAGTCAGTGGGGGCAGAGTAGGGTGGGGGCGGGGGGGAGAGTTCAGCTTCCTGGCAGCCTGGTGGATAAAGCTATGCCTCAGCCTGATAGTCCTTGACTGGAGGCTCCTCAGTCTTCCCCCTGACGACAGGAGACTGAAGAAGCCGTGTGTGGGATGTGTGGTGTCGCCTGAGATTCTTAGTGCTTTGCGGGTCAGGCGTGTGTTAAAAATGTCCTGGAGGGAAGGGAGGGGGACTCCAACGATCTTCTCTAGTTCGAAGCAACCATGTCCAATGAATGGAATTCCTTTGACAATTTAGGATGGAGACCAGATCTGTTTTGTAGACCAGTCAGGTGATTTGAGTCACCAGATCATCCGTAGTAGCCTAGTTCATGACTTAAACCATTTGGCATATTCTTCTATTGTCTGAGGCAGGTACAGTAACAACAGAATGTTCTAGCTTTTAACTTTACACATCATTGTATCACTCAACTTTATACTACTTTATACTTTAATATTTGCTATTGACTCACAGGGTTGCCAACTCTCACGCTTCTGGCGTGTGACACGCGCTTTCACCTTCAGTCTCACGCTCTCACGCTATGGCAAGGCAAGCCATTTAACATTTATTAGCTAGAATGGATATTCATTACTGATATCTGCAACATCATTTTGTCTAGTCAAAACCCCAATTCAAGATATCTTTAATTATATTTGGACTAATCGAAACCCTCATTTTAGATATCTGTAATTATAATTTGACTAGTAAGATTCAAATTTATTTTTGCCATTCAGGTGTATGGGGTTTGTCATTACAGATATCTACAATTCAGTTGTAGATATTAGCAATTCAGCCAATATCTGCCAATATCAGCCAATATCTGCAACTGAATTATGACTAGTTGTAATTCCAGTTTCAGATATCTACGGTTTCATTCTGACTAGTCATATAATTCCAGTTCAAGATATCTTTAATTCCCATTAATTCTACATTGTCCTTTTAAGATATCTTATCCTAAATTGAAGATATCTTGAATGAAGTTGTCGATATCTTGAACTGGAATTATGACTAGTCAAAATTATGTTTTAGATATCTCAAACTGGAATTAGGAATAGTCAAATTGAATTGCAGATATCTATTATAAAGTTATAGATATCTTGAAATGAATTGTAATTATTGATATCTCAAATTGGCGATATCTTTAACTTTCATTCTGCCTAGTCGAAATGTTATTACAGATATCTTAAATTAGAGTTTAGACGTTACTCAATCTATGGTACGTGGGCTCGTGCTTGGTGGTACGCGAAGGAATGTCAATGTGGAGGAAAAAATATGTAGGCCTATATAATCAGTTTAAAACCACAGGCCTACTATCAATATACAAGGAATGGTATTTAACATATGTTATTTTTTTTATAGAAGCATCGGCGGTTCTACACTGGGGCACGGGGGGCAGCTGCCCCCCCACGAAAATGGTTTTCCCCAACAGTTGCCCCCTAAAAAAAACGTTGATGATATTTCTCTGATGGTTCCCCTAACCAAACATTTAAAATAATTTGCACAGTCAAATGCACCCCCCTTAGCGAACGTTAAAGGGTGCTTATGTCAACCATATTTCTATTCTCTATAATTTCAGTAATAATTGTACCAAATTGGGGCCAGTAACACTAACTTGTGTGCAAGTATGTTTTTGATATTGTCAATCGTCTCACTTTTAATAGGTGAGCTGGTAACACAAATATGCCAGGGGAAAAAAGGAAAATGGACATAAGGACCTTTTTTGGTCAAAGGTCAGCAGAGACAAGTACAGGGACACAGGTGAGGTCTTACAATACTAGTATTTTAACAGTGCAAGAAGATTGAACCAGGTCCACCTGCTAGGAAAGATGTAGATTACTACCTACAGTACATACTGTAGTTGTCTCCTTTATTCATTACCTTAATGTCATATAAGTCAATTGTATAGAAACAACTCACCAAAATTGACTATTGCATAACTGATTTGAAATCCACCCAGGGGGGGAAACCCCCCCTCAACCCCTCCACTCGGTACCTTGCCATACTTTGGCTTTTGCTGAAATGACACCACTGGTCTTGTAGCTTATTGGAAATTGCTTGAGTGTGTGTGTGTGTGTGTGTGTGTGTGTGTGTGTGTGTGTGTGTGTGCGTGTGCGTGCGTGAGAGTGAGAGGGAGTGTTTTTGTGCATGGATGATGTAGCTCTTTCTGGTACCTCAATAATATTTTTGGGCTTAGTCTCCGACTGGTTGGCCACCCCTGCCATAGCAGGTTCCGGGTCTCATATCGTTCTCACCTTTTTCACCCCTGACCCATTTTCATGCCTGATAGTTACATGTGTAATAATAGTGTATTACAGTATATTTAAAAAGTAATTGTGGGTGGGTGAATCGGTGGTGTGGGGCTAAGGGGCATCGTATAGTTAAAACTTAAATGATGGTATATGTTTGACCCCCTGCCCCGCCCGAGAAATCCTTTGCCACCCCTCTGCCACCCCATTTAAAACATCCTAGAACCGCCACTATAGAAGCAAAATAAAAGTCACTTTACTACCAGCGCGCATATACAGCGTTCACATCAATTGAGCGCAAGCCTGTTATATTCAAGCTAGTCGGTGGTGGCCGCGCTAACATTTGCAGATCAATATGAAAAGATCGAACGCCTTACAATCCTGGCTCAAAACGGGATCCATTAGGAGACCTGCTGATCATAATTCTAACTTATTAGGCAGTAGGCCTAATGTTAGAACCGGAGTAGCTGAAGAAGAAGAAGACAGTCATCCGACTGAGCCAAATGCTAACGTTACAGCCTCCAGCAGCAGGCGGCTTGTACCCGCTGCTAGCAACGTTAGGCCTACTAGCAGCACAAAGAAGACCACAATAGTTAGAACATAATATGCTGCCAGTTACATTAAACATGAATACCCTGCGCTGTTGGACAAAGCCGTGCTCTTCCTCCTTCCCTTTGCGACCACCTCCCTGTGTGAGAAAAGCTTCTCTTCTCTCGCTGCCATGAAGACAAAATATAGCTAGAAACAGAATGGACGCTGAGCCAGACTAGAAACAGAATGGACGCTGAGCCAGACTAGAAACAGAATGGACGCTGAGCCAGACTAGAAACAGAATGGACGCTGAGCCAGACTAGAAACAGAATGGACGCTGAGCCAGACTAGAAACAGAATGGACGCTGAGCCAGACTAGAAACAGAATGGACGCTGAGCCAGACTAGAAACAGAATGGACGCTGAGCCAGACTAGAAACAGAATGGACGCTGAGCCAGACTAGAAACAGAATGGACGCTGAGCCAGACTTGACACCAGCATTTACCCAGATATCTGTGCTCAAAGACACAAGCGCATCCTTCTCATTAGGTGAGTTGTCAATAGACAACTGTGTGTGTGCGTGTGCGTGTGCGTGTGCGTGTGTGTGAGTGTGAGTGAGTGAGTGTATGCAGTTCTTGATGTAGCCTACTCACTTGCTGTGTGAAAATGAAAATGTGAATCATAATGTTGAGTAATTTCTATTACTGTGTGTGTGTTTGAAATGCAGTTCTTGAGTTCTTGAGAATTGAGTTCTTGAGAACAAGCTGTTGGAGAATGAAATAACATTGTTATATTCTTACTGTTCAGCACTTGCACTGTGTGTGTGTGTGTGTGTGTGTGTGTGTGTGTGTGTGTGTGTGTGTGTGTGTGTGTGTGTGTGTGTGTGTGAGAGAGAGAGAGAGAGAGAGGTGTATTCATGAAATACAGTTATTGAATTATCATTTGCTGCTTGAGAATGAATTATTGTTGTCTATAGTTGTTACTGTATTATTGTTCAGCACTTGCTCTGTGAGACTGTGTGTATGTGTGTGTGTGTGTGTGTGTGTGTGTGTGTGTGTGTGTGTGTAAAATACAGTTGCTCTGTGACTTATTCTTAGCACTTGTGAGTATGTTGGAGGTGCTGCCCCTTGCATGTTTGGCAGAGAGTTTGTGTGGAACAGTTTTAAAAGCAAATTGTACCCCAGTTTGTACATGTTGCATTGGCTGTTGCTGATAAAAATACAACATACATATTATTCTTATTGGAAATAAATGTGCCTCCTGCGTGAACTGGCCTGCACTATATTGTATTTTAACATTCAACAGTCATACTGGTGGTACTTGGAGAGACATATATTTTCTGAGGTGGTACTTGGTGTGAAAAGTTTGAGAACCACTGATCTAACATATACTGTAGCCTACTTACACAGTAGTGTAGCTAAGTCCTCATCACAGTGTGAGCTCCAGTACAGTACATCCCTGTCCATCCCTTTGAGTGGTGCACTGCTGTACTGGAAATAATGAATAGCTTGATAAGCAGTTTGCTGAATGGGAGAAAAACTAATAATAATGTATATTTACTCAAACCAAAAAGGTCCCCTTATCTTACTCTACATGGAACTAGGTTAGGAATACTTCACCCTATGTCAACAGACATAGTAATGTACAACATTTTGATATGATCATGTTTACATTATTTTAAAGAGCTTTGCTTCAGTGTGGAGGAGATCATCATCAGCTGACATGGTTTAACAGGGCTTACAACACTGGAATATAAACATATAAGACCAGATTTCGCTGACAGTTGGACGTGTCAATCTTCAATCTGAATGGAGTAAACATACAATGGATAAACTGGTATGGTTTTCTGTCACATATGCAACTGTTTATCTAAAAATTCAGCCTTCAACAAAGCTGGCCGATCTGTGTGTACTGGTATACAGTAGGGATTCAGATTGACAATCTTGGCTTGGTTTTACAAAGAGGTTTGTTTGGTTCTAGGGGTTACACATCTAGACATTCAAACAAAATTGTGTTTATGGAGTGTTTTCGGCCTTTAAATTCACTGTCTTGTATGTTATATATGACATACTACCTTATATATTAAGTAGTATTTTCACATAGTCCTCTTTAAAAGAACCGAACCCAGCCTTCATTGAACCAAAACCCCAATACTCATTAGGGTTGCTTCTCTCGACAATTATTTAATTCAAAGGGAGAGAAGCAACCCTAATCAACCATTCATGCTTGTGAAAACATGCCCGAATGTTCCTGATCAGATTGCAGTTCGTTTTGGATACCTGCATAATGGCTGTGGCTGAAAATGTTATTTGATTTCATGAAGACAAAACAATCTCCTGTTGCACTTTTTAGAATGCAAAACATTTAAACGAAAACGTGTAACTAGATAAAAATAGATCTAATATACTAAATATCCATACTATTGATATGCAGTAACCTGTGTAAGTAATGGGACAGTGTTTTTATTTTTTATTTTTTATTTTTAAATCAAGCAATTACTATGATGTAATTAGAGATTCTCAGCTTTTATTTTATGGTATTTATATACATAAAATGTACATGTACATTGGTTTCACTATTCATAAATTACAACATTCATAGTCCCCTTATTTCTGGGTACCCAAAAGTGATTGGCTTGACTGAGGTCTCTGGTTTGTTAGGTGTCTTCTGTTACATAATTTTAGTAGTCATAAGAGAGCTCTCTATGTGTAGTATTGATTTTAGGCTTTTCATTTGCCTTTGGAGTACGTTATTGGTGTCTGTCAAGATGAGGACCAAAGAGACATCAATAAAAAGTCAGGGAAGCCTTCATGAGGCTGGAATATCCCAAACATAGCCAAAACCCTAAACCTACCCAAATCAACAGTTTGGAACATCATTAAAAGGGAAGAAACTACTGGTGAGTTCAGAAATCCCAAACAGTCTGTTACTGTAGGCTGAGGAAGACTTTGACAGTGGAGGCTCTGTCCTAGAGCCCTCTTTACCTCTCTTGGCGTGGTAATCTCCTCACATGGGTTCTCCTACCACAGTACTCTGACGACACTCAACTCTTCCTGTCTTTCCCCCCCTCTGACTCACATGCGGCAACTCGTGTCTCTGCGAGTCTTGCTGACATCTCTGCATGGATGTCAGTCCACCACCTCAAGCTTAACCTTAACAAGACTGAGCTACTCTTCCTCCCTGGGAAAGACTGCCCTCTCCAAGACTCCTCCATCACAGTTGAGAACTCTACTGTAATCTCCTCCCAGACAGCCTTGGAGTGATCCTCAACCACCAGACTCCCAACAATGCTGCACATGTGAAAGATCCATTACAATACCCCCCCCCATGATCATATGATGGAACATCCCTATGATACATTCATAACATTTTATGGATTTGTAACCATGTGTGTGTAGTTAATATTTATGAATTTCACTATTCCATGTGTGTGCATTGAACCCGTAAATAAACCCTTGGGTGAGAGAATAACATAAATAAACAAGAAAACACAAAGTAGTAGTTCTCTGGTTGCTGTTGAGCCATTACACTGTACATGTTTGGCCTTCAGCAGATGCCTTTATCCAAAGGGATTTACAACAAATAGATTAGTTTTTTACACTGAAAAAGGAAAGGGGGGTAGTAGATGTCTCAGGATGGACAGTTCAGGTGTAGCCTGAAGAAATGGGTCTTCAGTCTACGGCGGAAGATAGGTAGTGACTCTGCAGTCCTGACAGCAGTGGGAAGCTCGTTCCACCAGCGGGGAGCCAATAGTGAAGAGACTGGGTAGCACGACTGCCATATCCTCGTAGAGGCGATGGAGCCAGTCGGCCAACAGAGGTGGAAGACAAGTCAAAAAGTCAAAAGTCACTTTATTGTCCCATCACTGGGAAATTTGTATTGGGCTTACACCCCACAGCAGCCAACAAAGAGCAACAGACAATACTTAATATTAGCACACAAACAGAAGGCGGACCTGATTAAAACAAGAGTGGAAATAAAATGATAAGCAAGATAACTTACATTCATCTGGTGCAGTTTAAAAGTTTAACAGAAACGGGAATAAAATAATTTTTAAATCTATTTAATCTAGCGCGGGGGACTCTGAACCTCCTCCCAGAGGGCAGCAGTTCATACTCTGCATGTAGGACATGGGAGGGATTCATGAGAATTCTATTAGCCTGTCTGAGAGTAGCCTGTTCAAAAATAGACTGCAGGGATGAGTGGTCTTTCACCCCTATGATCTTCCATGCAGTCTGTATCAGTCGGACCAGTTTGGACCTTAGTTTTACAGATAGGTTACCAAACCAAGATGTAATGCCGTATCTGATGAGACTCTCTAAGACAGACTGGTAGAAAAGTAGCATACATTTTGGGTCAACACCATGAACTCTAAGGCGGCGTCGGAAGTGTAGTCGTTGTTGTAATCTGCTACAAAGGCTGTCTACATCAGCGGAGTGAACGGGCTGATGTTTGGGGGGTGACCATTACTTGCAGGTAGGCAGGGGCTGTTCCCTTTGACGCCCGGTAGGCGAGCACCCAGGGCCTTGTGTTCATGGACGGTGATGGAATGCAGACTCGTTATCAATGTTGTGACTATGTTGACAGTGTACCCAGTACCTTGTCCGACATTGTTCCAATGTTCCAATGTTCCAACATAAAGTCCATTCATTCATTTATGGAATGCGGTCTCCTATTGCTGATGTGTCCATGTTGACACTATATAAGAGATGTGTTGTGACAGTGTACCCAGTACCTTGTCCGACATTGTTCCAATGTTCCAATGTTCCAACATAAAGTCCATTCATTCATTTATGGAATGCGGTCTCCTATTGCTGATGTGTCCATGTTGACACTATATAAGAGATGTGTTGTGTGTGAGTGGGCACTTCAGTCTACCTTAAGTGGGCTGGGTCCAACTCGAGTTGTGAAGGACCATTTTCTTTATGAAATATTATACCTAGATTTAAAGCAAGTTCCTATCTTGAGTCTCATTATTAATCCACAACAACAGTAAATGTCAAATAATAGAAGAATGCTCAACATGATTAAGAAAACCAAAAAACGACTCCCCCACTGATCAGGAACACACTCCAGGAGGTGTGGATGTATCAGAGACGACCAACCACAGAAGACTTCACCAGCAGAGCTACAGAGACTACCAACCACAGAAGACTTCACCAGCAGAGCTACAGAGACGACCAACCACAGAAGACTTCACCAGCAGAGCTACAGAGACGACCAACCACAGAAGACTTCACCAGCAGAGCTACAGAGACGACCAGGCAAGGTGCAAGTCACTAGTTAGTCACAAAAACAGGATCTCCATGGTTACGGTTTGCTAAAAAGTACCTAGCCTGCAGAATTCTGGAAAAAGGTTTTGTGGACGGATGAAACAAACATTAACTTGTATGAGAGTGATGGCAAGAATAAATTGTGGAGTAAGAAATTAACTACCTGATATCCACAGCATACCACCTTATCTGTGAGATATGTTAGAGCAAATTAATTCAATAATGGCAGCCTGTTTCGTTTCAAGATGTATAAGAAAAGATATTTAATATTCTTCTGCAGAAGGAGGAAGTTTACAGGTTCGCCAGACGCATCTGAACGATTCAAAGTTCCTCGTAAAAGTCAAGATCATTCATTACATGTCAGTATTTATGCTCTCAGTTCCCCTCATAAACAAGTCCGCCCTTAGGTGAGGTCTAAACCAATCATTTACAAGGGGTGTGGATCTGAACATTGAGGAAGATGATGGGGATGAAGGTTAGGGGGGAATCTGACCCTCTCTTCCTTACAGTATAACAAAAGTGAGGAGTGGTGACCATTAGGGCTGTTACGATTAGTCGACGTCATCGACGTCATCAACTACGTCAATACGTCGGTTTGCGTAATATGCGTCGGTTAGTCGTAAATAAACAAAATGGCTGCGGCCAGTGCAAACACGGAGAGAGTTAGCGATTAGCGATGTTAGCTTATAGCCAGTTTAACAGAAGTAACTTCACTTTTAACATTACTTCCCGTGGTCGTAGCGGGCTGGCTGACGGCTTAAAATGACCGTGATGACCTGTAGACCTTATCCAGCTATAGTCTTGTGTTTCTACCCCGGGGCATAGCCCTATTATCTCCATATTTATCTCCTAAAACAGTACTAGCTAAGCTGTTGTGTTTACCACAGTCCTGTTCTGACTGGTCGCGGGCCGTAAGTGATGCTTGTCTCACAACGGAACAGTTTGTCAGTGTGTGTGTGTGTGTGTGTGTCTGTGTGTGTGTCTGTGTGTATGTGTCACGCATGTGTGTGTATCTTTCTTTGTCTCTGTGTGTCTGTGTGTGAGTGTGACATGCTCACATTCCTCCACAGTAATGCCTAAGGTGGAGGGGGGAGAAGGGAGAGAGGGGGGGAGAGAGCTAAGGGGGGAGGGGGAGAGCAGAGAGAGGGGGAGAATGTTATGTTTGTTATTGAGATTGTTATTGTTAAAGATTGTTACTGAGAGGTATACGGTATTCCGGTTAGAATTTCACTTTTTTACAGAATTTACTGCATTACTTGCACTTTTCCTTTTACTTGAAGTTAACTTTTATATTTTATAATATTATATTTTATGTTGGACTGTAAGAAAGAGAGGATCTTTTTTGTTGTGTGGAATATTGCCCTGCAGTGCAAGAATAATTGAATAAAATACTGAAATGTTGATAAGAGAAGTTTTTGACATTTATTTGGGGGAAATTAAGTGATACATTAATCGAACAGCAAAAAAATAATCGTTAGACTAATCGTTAAATTAGTCGTTAGAATAACCGACTAATCGAACAAATAATCGATAGATTAATCGTTAGAAAAATAGTCGTTTGGGACAGCCCTAGTGACCATAGAGTGAACAATGCCGGGCAATCACTCTGGTGTGACTCAGCATTGTTCTGAGTTTCTATGTAAATGTATGGCACAGGATGACAAGCAGAGAAAACAGGTTTCATTGTAATCATTTAAATGTGTCTGTTGTCTAGCCAATGTCAAGCTTCAAGTAGAGAAACTGGTTTTATTGTGTGACAACAGGAAATCATTTTCTATAGCTTGCTGTAGATATTCAATTTAAGATGATGGAGTTTGAATCTTAAATGTAGCTTATTACATATAATAATTTTCTCTCACAGATATGGTGTTGTGGCTTAGGCATGTATCGCTTTCACAGGGATTGGCTCACGTGTCTTTATTGATGATGTCACTGCTGGTGGCAGTAGCAGGATGAAGTTCTTTTTTCTGAGTGGGGCAGTCCCACTCATATTTTTCTTTTATATTGATAGACACAGTAGAGATTTTGACAGGAAGGATGGGTGAGAGGTCGAGAAGTGAAGACATACAGGATATGTCCGCGGCCGGAATCGAACTGGGAACCCTGCGGCTACATGGTCGACACTTAACCTGTTACGCCACCTAATTGATGAATTCTGAGGTGTACTGAAACATCTTGTCGGTCCAAACCCACTGGACTGGAGCTTCATCATACGACAGGAAATGAACCAAAACATGCTGCTATAGCAACTAGGGAGGTTTTCAGGGCCAACATTTGGAAAGTTGTTGACTGGCCAAGTCAATTAAAATCCATCGAATCCAAATCCCTCAAATCTTATTGAACGTGCATTTCATTTTCTGAAGAGGAGAATTAAGGCAAAACAAACAGCAACTAAAGATGGCTGCAGTACAGGCAAAAAGCATGGGAAAGTGTTTATTCATGTTCAGTTTCAAGTTTATTGTTACGTGACATTACACAAGTGTAAACGTATGTTTACATTGCCCTTTAAATTTAAATTAAATAGAAATTGAATTGTTGGCCAGATAGGGGTGTGACTGGGATGTGATCACACATTAACACTGAAAATAGTTGTCTGGCTTCGCCCTGAGGCACATTTCCGCCAAACAAGGCAGGCACTGTGTCGTCCTGACAACTGTGGCCACAACCATTTAATACAAATTGCAATGTTTTATGCCATATCAACTGTAGGCCTACTGTAATCTGATTTATAACACTCTCAATCTCATGTTTTGGATAATTATTTTATGAACGATTAGAAACACAGATCTTACACAGCTCAGTAGTTGTTTTGGAGAGTGAGTCAATTATGATTTACCTCTGCAATCATGCACAAATCAAGGATCAACCATAGAAAACTGATCAGAAATGTATAACATATACATACGTTTACTCATAGTGTTGTACGGTATACTTACATATGAAAAAGTGAACATGTTGCTTTTATGTAGTATGCAATGTATGTATCCATTTTTAAATAATATTTAGTGCTACAGTGCTATTCAGTATACATTCACTGAGCACTTTATGAGGCTGGCTGACAGCCTAGTTGGCTGAAGTGGAACCCAACGTGGCCTTCTGCTGTTATAACCCCGAATAATAATAATAATTATGATTCATAATAATACAGTGAGCGGCAGTTCTGCGGACGGAAACGCCTCGTTCATGAGAGATCGAGCTGATAGAAAGGCTACAGTAACTCTACCACTCTGTACAATAATGATAATATTATTATTATTATATTATTATTATTGTACACACTACACAGTGGTTATCTGAGTTAGCATAGCCATTCTGTCAGCTTGACCCAGTGTGTTCATTCCCCCGTTGACCCCTCATCAACAGTGCGTTTCCATCCACAGACATTTTTTTCTTTATTGTACCATTCTAGAGTAAACTAGAGACTGTTGTGTGTGAAAATCCCAGGAGATCAGCAGTTTTAAATACTCAAACCAGCCCGTCTGGCACCAACCATCATGCCACGGTCATGGTCAAAATCACGGTCATGCCACGGTCACGGTCAAAATCACTGAGATCACATTCTTCCCCATTCTGATGGTTGATGTGAACGTTACCTGCTGGCCTGTATCCATGGTGCTGCTGCCACAAGATTGGCTGATTAGATAAATGCATGAATGAGAAGGTGTACAAGTGCTCCTAATAAGGTGCTCAGTGAGTGTATGTATATATCTATATCTACATCTACAGTATATCTATATCTATCTATCTATATATATATACTTTATCATTTGTTGACTTTACTTGACATTGTAACACATAACCTTTACCTTCACATTGCTGGATTCAGCTTTCAATATACACAGCTTTTCCCCCTTAAAAGTGTGTCTTGTAACACACCAATACACAGTTACACATAGGTACAACCCTCAGATGGTTCTTTAGAATCACCAAGGACCAAACACTAGAGCTAATGAACACTAGGACCAAACACTAGAGCTAATGAACACTAGGACCAAACACTAGAGCAGTTTAAACGAATCCAAGGTTGATTAAATCCACAGCAAAAATACACCAACACATGTAATCTGTAACATGATGCGAATAACAAGAACAGTACATGTATTCATTAATTTCCCAAAGAGTCAAAATCCCCCCTCCCGGATGACAACTTGTTGATCTACTTCGACGTCAATATCAATACTGTCTGTTTTCCAGGAAAAGCATTCTCATGCTGTTTTAAAGATGGCTTCCAGTCGGCCATGTCAATAACACAATTACACACGTTCCCTGCAGGAAGCTGGGTGTAACAGGCTACGTCCCCCCTGGTGTCACTCACAGCCAGACATGATTTCAAGACAGGAGACGGTCCAAGGACAGCAGACGTTGCTGCATGCTACACAACCCTGACACAATAGGGGACATCTGCTACGAGACTGGGCAGAAGAGGCAAGGGTGGAGGGGGGGAGAGAAGGGGTGAGAGGTGGAGAGAGAGAGAGAGAGAGAGGTGGAGAGAGAGAGAGAGAGAGAAAGGGTGAGAGGTGGAGAGAGAGAGAGATGATGAGAGGTAGAGAGAGAGAGAGGAGACAAAGAGGATGAATACAAAGTGATTACATGTACAAGTACATTAACATTCCTCAATTGATGCAGCTGTTGATGCAGCTGGTCAATAATAAGGCTACATGTAATAGGTTTAGCTATTCACATTGTAGCACTGCTTTGTCTAAAATGACAGTGGAACTGTGACAGATGATCGGGTACTCTGAGCACTCAATCTCAATCCTTTCAGACACTGCTGGCCTGAGAATACGTGACAGCGGAAGTTTTATGTACTGTTACAACATGAAGATCTGGGGCCTCATTTATAGAAAGTACATTGGATCAAATTTGATCTTACCCGTGTCGTACGTAGAAAACCACGTCAACGTAGTGATTTATCAAATTTCAACGTGAGTCAATTTGACCGTGGAAACGATCGTAGCTCTATGTCAGGTATTGACTTGATGTACGCACATTACCTACTGGTTATGCAGAGTTATTACAAGCATGTGAGCCGCACTGCCTACTGTAATTCATGCAAGTGAAAGTGGCTCGTAATAAAATTAACGATGTTGTTTAATTCAAGATTTGAAGGGAACTGATGTTTATGATTGTATTTCAGTCTTCCTTGAAATCCCTCCGGAGCTGTCAAGGCAACGCCATCTCCCCTTCAACATGCCTATTCATAGCTTTCATGTGACGTCACAGCATAGTGGAAACGCCCACCTGACGGGCAAAAGGCACTTTTTGCAGGCAAAACCCACAGGCAAAACCCACTTTTTGCGGGTTAATAACTTTGATTCTCCGGGGGTTAGGAAAATAATTCCAACGTGTCCGGATAGAGGAGAAGACATGGAATCCAAACGTTTTTGAATGGAGTCGATCCTCCACTCCTATCACCGTCGTGTATCTTGATAGTTCTTCATGGGTGAGGTGGTCTAAATAGTAGGCAGCCGGTAAATCGCCATGTTGAGCGATGTTGCTATGATACTTTTTGCCCGTCAGGTTGGTGGTTGCTAGGGAAGAAACCACGTGACTGAAAGCTATGAATAGTGCGCTCCACAACGGACCTTGCCCGGCCATGCACTAAATTATACTGGATTTCCTCTGGTGTCTGTGCGTTCGCAAAGGGAGTGAGCAGCCATGTTTTCAGTGTCACCTGATAAGAATAAGACCATTATATTATTACAGTATAAGCAAATAGTTGTTTGCCTGGTTAGTTGTCATGATCAAACGTTACAAATGCAATTTACCGAGAAGCCACCCTTCTCTGCCCTCTCCCGCTTCCAGACGAACGCCTACCCATAGCACTTGGCTTAATTCAGCCGCTATAATTGAGCCACTATCACAGGACGTAAATACAAAGCTCATTCACCTGCGTTCAATTTCAAGTATATTTGTTATTTATAGAGGGAAGTACGTACGACAGACATACGCAATTTTAAACAAGCGCAGCCCGTTTTATAAATAATGCGTACGTCCATTTAGAAAATTGTGCTTACGTGCAAGTCAAAGATGACGTTCAAGTACTTTTTTATAAATGAGGCCCCAGAAGTTCATTAATGTTGCCACTGATGACTGTGGAACAATTAAATGGGTTCACTTGAGTGGACCAGAAAATGGACCACCAATACATTCTGTTCAAACATGGAATCACTGGTTCACACACACACACACACACACACACACACACACACGCACACACACGGTGAGCAGCAGCGCACTTTCTAGATGGCGGTGCAGCGGTAGTTGGAGTCGCCCCCGGCCACACTGGATCCGTCCGCCTTGACCACGGTGGTCTTGGAGGAGTGTTGCTGGGAGCTGCGCAGCTCCTTCCTGCGGCACAGACGCTCGCGGTAGTTCTGGGCAAAGATGAGCAGCATGAGGGGGTTGATGCAGCTGTGGGAGTAGCTCAGGCAGATGCTGATGTTGTAGGCATAGATGAAGGCATTGGTGGGCGTGTTGTTGCTCAGATTGATAACCTGGATGACGTGATAGGGGGACCAGCACACTAGGAACAAGGCGATGACCATCACAACCGTCTTGGTGGCCTTCTTGGCCCAGACTGACTGCTTGCGCTTGACCCGGCGGATGGAGCGGAACACATGGAAGAGGGTGAGGGAATAGAAGGTGATGATGAGGAAGAGGGGCAGGATGAAGCCCAGGATGGACTGGTAGAGGGTGTACCAGTACATGTCCCCAGGCCCGTCCAGGTACATCATGCACATCTCGAGGTGGCGTTTGCGGAACACCCTGGCGTACATCATGACGGGGATGGTGAGCATGAAGCTGCCCACCCACACCAGAAAGTTGATGAGGATGGTCCACTGGATGGTCCTCAGCTCAGAGGTGGGGTGGACTATAGCGATATACCTGGAAACCATGGAAATAGATTCACACCGGTCAGACACTGGGGAGACCTAATTATAACATTATAACATAATGACATCATTGGTTCATTGAACACTCTGCAGGAGCACAAAGCTGGAACACACAGTTATCTTGTATCTGTTATTTTCCTCCCTGACAACTGTTGTCAGGTGACTGGGACACATGTGGTTGCATGGCGAAACCACTTGGGAATATCAAGCACATTTTCTATGCATTATGAAATGATCTGTATATTCTTTTAGACTCTTTTTTTAGATTTCGTTTTAAAAGGAATTAGTATACTGGAGTGTGTGTGTGTTCTGTGTTATATAGAGTAAGAGTACTCAGTAAGGAGGGGGAGTGGTCTGTTATTGTTTGTGCAAATGGCACACAGTGTGATGTTGCAGGCGTATTGCATGGGCATTGTAAGCAAGCAGTTGCTCAATCGAGAAGTGAGATTTCTATTTCTCCGTCCAGATAGCAGTGATCACACACTGTAGCCATTTTACATTAATGGGTCTTAGAAAAATATCAGACCTTTGCTGGTCCAATTGTCCAGATATGGGCCAGATCTGGTTGCTTAATGCTTAGATGTAGTGACCGTATCTGGCCCATTTCTAGGTCATCATTTCAAGTAGTAACTTGGCAACGCCCATGTCGGGTAAGATTTGGCATTTTCATGCAGAGGATTCGGCAACCAGAGCCGGCCCACTGCTGACCCAGGGAACAGAATAGTACCAGGGCCACATCCACATTCTGGCCCAGCCTTGACCTGAGCACATGTAGATGTGAATATAGAGATTGCTTTTATCTGATGACCGGGCGGGAAATGATTCCATATGCTCCTGCAGTGACCAGTGATATCTGAAAGACATGGTGGCCAGGCAGACAAACCTGGAGATAAGGACAAATTAGTGTTCTCTTTAACTGTGGAGGAGCTTGTGTGGAGAACGTAAGTCTTCCTGGAAACCTCTGAATGGCGTGTGTGTGTGTGTGTGTGTGTGTGTGTGTGTGTGTGTGTGTGTGAGCGTGTGACGTGCGCTTATGCACGTGTGGTTCGTGTTGTTGTGTAGTTCACTGTATTATGCTTGAATGATCCTAGATGAGTCCGATAATAAAAGAATAAAACCGTCTCACATGACCAGGTCTGTATGGATGAGCAGCATCAATACATCAAGGATGGTATAATCTTTTAGTTATTGACACTACACTGCCTGGTGTACCTGCATCATAGCCCCACCTTTGACTAGGATTGTGTCTGTATATAGTATGTAGTATAGGATTATCCTGTAATGTAAATGTAAATATAGTCCTGTAGTTACAAATGGGGCTAATTGCATCATAACATTACATTGAATTGAATCATTAATTTATCATCATTCAAAGCAAAAGTTTTCTGTCCTATAGCCTTTTCAAATGAAACACAATTAATGCGAAATGCAATTTAAGTATAATCGACATCATAAGGGGAGGCAGTCTAGACTTACCTGTCAATACAGAGAACAGTTACAATCCCCACCGTTGTAAACTGGTTGCTCACGTCCACCACCACCACTGCTTTGCACATGAAGTTTCCGAAAGCCCACTGTCTGTCTCTGACAAGCTGGTGGATGGTGAAGGGCATAACTAGCAAAAAAAGCATGTCGGCAATGGCTAAGTTCAGAACATAAATGTCTGATATCATTTTCTTCTTACAAGTAGCCACCGCATAAATGACCAAACCATTGGCAATAACTCCGATTGAACAAAGAATGCCATAAATGGACGGGAAAATGTGCATAAAGGTCGCTATGTCGATAATGCTGTAAAGCGGGCCGGTCCTGTTCGAACATGACGAGTTTGAAAAGTTACCTATGTCACCGTACTTATACATACTCAATATGTCTGAGTCATTCATCTTCAAATCTTCCAATATTTGCAAAGTCGTAATTAATAATAACGCATAGATCGGTACCCTACAGACGCCGGCTAAGCAGACTAGTCATGTCCAAACTTCTAGGGCAACCCTGCGCACTCTTTTTGCCCGCAACAGTGCGTATCCTTGATTTTAGGCTAGCCTACTTCTTGAGATTCTCTCGAAGTGGGATCAAATAACTTCTGTCTGAGTGAGATTCTGCTGCAGAGCAATCCGGATCAAACCTCGGAACAAAATAATGCCTCTTGAAGCGCCCATATTTATCTGTGGAGCCGATGCCTATCTGGGCATCCCTGTGCGTCCCCGCTGGGCTCCAATAGCGCATTTTCGCCGATTCACTGAACCATGAGAGTCCGATAGTCCCCTCCCTTTAAAGATCTCTGGCTGACACACACTTCATAACAATTCAATAAAGTTAAAGAAAACTGATTAAAAGATGGGAAAATCAGCCTTCCCTTCCTTCCTATCTTTTTGGAATTACACTCCTTTGAGAGTGTAGAACTTTCTCTTTGTTGCTCACTGTATAACTATGGTGCGTTCGTAAATTCGCTTTGGAAATCTGATGAGCGAAAATTATAGTTCTTGGCTTTGTCGAAACGATGTTGTTGTAGCATAAGTGCCAGGTGCCATGTGATTATTGAAATGACCAATTAGGGCAGGCTTAATAGCATAGTAGTAATTTGGGTATGCACAGTTTCTCACGGTTAGGGGAAGTTAAAATAATTCTCAGGAGCCTATACTGTACATATGTGGTGAACATATGTGGTGTTTGTGTTATTTGTAGTCAAGTGTTTGTGGTCTTTGCAATTAATGAATCAATGTACTGTACAAGTACTGAGGGTGTAAGGCAGGGTGCATAGCAAGCACTTCCTTTGATGTTCTGAGCACTCATACTAAAAGCCTTTGATGTTCTGAGCACTCATACTAAAAACCTTTTGGGGAAAATGAGTCTGTATCAAAACCAGAAACATTTATTTATTTTGATGCTCTAGACTAGCAGGCATACCATCTGCATAAAAAGTACACACTGCTCAGTGAATGCATTTCAACATGTGAAAAGGCTCGAGTCATCTGGCGTGTACTTGCTGGAGTAGAGGCTAGAGGGCATGCATCCAACAGAGGGTTAGGACTGGCTGGGATGGCTTACAGAAGATGATGGAAGCACAGAGAGTGCCACTCCATCACCTAGCAAGCACAAAGACGTTATAAAGACGCTGTGATGAGGCCTTTCAGAGATGCCCAGGACTAGGCCAGATCACATGTTGATTTGGCAAAAAGTCGTTGAGATGACGTCCTGGAAAATACGTCATAAAAATCGCCAAATGGACATGTGATCTGGCCTAGTCCTAGACGTCTCTGAAAGCCGTCTTGTGTTTGCTGGGAATCTTTTAATTATGAACAATAACTTTCAATTACAAAAACTGGAATAATTATCTAATTATGAACAAAAACAATAGAATATGCAATTACACAGTTATATCTTGTGTCAACAGAACCTTATATCTTGTGTCAACCAATGGTTGAAATAGGGTGATATTCTGGGCCAGATATGAACTAGTCGTGATATGACTCGATCTGGCCGGCCTGGCCCAAATTCGTCCGGGTCCGTCTGTGCTTGCTGGGCAGGGATCAGAGTCATCATCACATCGTGACAGTATTGTTGTCGTAACATTGTAACAACATATTATTTTACATTCTCAAAGTGTGTCCCAAATCAATAGCCTACCCCTTTGTGCTCTATTAAGAATATCCTCTTTCTGTTTAACTGGACAATAGAGTTATCACAGTTTTATGAACATACAAAATTGTTCCATAACTAGCTCATGGTTTTCATGATTTCCTGACTAGAGTCCAATAGGACATACAGCCTCTATCCAAGCAAACACAGATATGATCTAAAGGAGTGTGTTTATCCCAATGGGGACTTTGGGAGTAGGATTAGCTGTGTGGTCTCTTCGTGTAGGCTTTTGTTGATCGTGTTCATGTGACACAGGAAATGCATGCACATCAGATTGATCTTGTTTGTGGAATGTTCGTCCTCATTCTTCTTCTTCTTCTTCTTCTTCTTTATCACCTGAGGCGACTCAGACTTTATGGGGTGAGAAAGCAGATCATGAGAATTTTCTATCAGTCCATTGTTGAAAGTGTAATCAGATATGGAATAATTGTGTGGTTTGGCAACTTAACTGTACAACAAAAAAACAGACTAGTCAGCATTCACAAAACAGCTATGAAAATTGTAGGTGAAAGAGACTATGTGATCCTAAATAAACTATATGAAAAAGCTGTCCTGGACAAGGCTAACAAGATAATCGCAGACCCCCAACATCCGCTCTCCACAGAATACGAAGTTCTCCCCCTAGGTAGAAGGCTTCGCATGCCAAGATGTAATTATAAGCTCTTAAAACTATCATTTGTCCCATTCTCCATTAAACTAATCAATTCGCTCAAGCAGAAACGATGATTAGGACATGATCACCAGCACCTGCACTTTATCTTAGACACCACTTGAAGGGCCATGTGCAATATTCGAAAACACCACTTGAAGGGTTATGTGCAATATATATTTATACCAAATGATGCCATGTCCAGGTGGAAACTGCTGCCAATGTCACTCAATCTTTGTTGCTGTCCTGTTGTTTACTTTGTCTACTGTATGTTGTATGTATCGTCTCTGTTGCACTTGAAGCATGAAAGTACCATGCCCAAGACAAATTTCCCCTCGGGGACAATAAAGTATAATCAATCAATCAATCAATCAATTCTTCTTCTTCTTCTTCTTCTTCTTCTTCTTCTTATTATTATTATTATTATTATTATCCTTCCATTCCTTGCATTACAATGAGCCCATCCTCCAATGTCTACCTCCACCAGCCTCCCCTACACAAGCAAATGGAGGTGAAACATGGTCCTGTCTTACCCTAGTATTATGGAAGGTGGAAATTTAAGTCTATTCGGTTGTTAAGTCTGACGTCAAACGTGACGTTTAGCAATTTCCGGGTCCAAACCAGAAATTCCCTGCACCAGAGTACCAGTGTACTAAAGTGGTAGAATGACAGTTCAATAATTTTTTAGACTCGGATCTATTCATACAACAAGGGACACAGCACTTTCCCGTTTTTCCCATATTTGTCAGCGTCTTTGAGCCTCGGAAAAGCGCTATATAAATATAATGAATTATTATTATTACTGAGGCATTTCGAAGACAGCGCCTCAGCCAACTTTGGACCCGGAAACACGTCACGATTTAACAACCGAATTGAGACACAGGCAGAAGGGGGGATAATTCACACAGCCCCAACCCTACAGCCCAGATCCCATGTAAATAATGATTTGTGAGACGCAGGCTTAGCTGAGGCTTTACCAGCCTGTCTATGGAAAAGCCATGCCCTTTACTTGACTAACTAACAGGTTCACACCAGTTGGATCTGAGAAAGAGAGGAATTGTGGGATTGTTTTCCTAGTGGAGGGAGAGAACGTTCCTCTTGTGTGGTTAATTTGGTGCAACACGGCATTAGCAATTCGCTATCGATAAAAGGCATAGACAATGTATCTTATTATTATAGTTACGTATATGCTTTGTGTGTTGTTTATCAAGTGCAATTATTGATGTCATAGTGTTGTACCCAGGGTTTTAATAACACATGACTCCTGGGCTTGTAATATTGTCACCTCTCATGGGACTGTTTATGTCAATATATACACTTACGAGGGTGCAATTATTAGTTTCTGTACCTATCTGTTCATGTGTAGAAAATGTACTGTATGTATGTCAATAAATCTATCGATCACACCCTTTCAGTAAACATCAGACTGTTCTTATAAGAATAGCATGCTCAGGCCATTGGAATGGGCCTCATAAACCCAGTTGGAACAGAGTTTTTAATTTAAATTGGTGTTCATGCAATTGTATACCGTATATTAGAACGATCATAACGTATAGTTATTAACCTACTACCTTTTCCTGTTTGAATATGTCACAACCAGAGGTAGGACCCAAACGCAGACACAGGAGAGCGGCGGGGAAGAGTTCAAACAAATAGAGTTTATTACTATCTATGACAGTTTATTACTATCTATGAGAGCAGATGAGGATAGGCAGGTGGGGGGTCAGGCAGGTGGGCTGGGGGTCAGGCAGGCTGGGGATCAGGCAGGTGTGAATCAGGCAGGTGGGGCGTCAGGCAGGTGGGGGGTCAGGCAGGCTGGGGGTCAGGCAGGTGGGGGGTCAGGCAGGTGGGGGGTCAGGCAGGCTGGGGGTCAGGCAGGTGGGGGGTCAGGCAGGCAGGCTGGGGGTCAATTAAGAGATATAATGGCATGCCTTACAGTGCCATTCTGTTTTCTCACGCCTATTGAGGTGATTTCCCATGAGTTTATTTTGACATTGAGACATCTTACACTGAAAGTAATTACCAGATGATTATTTTTACCACGTGACTCTCTCAGTTGTGGTTCTGATGATGTCAGGAGTCACAAACACTGACATTCCCGTTCTCAGAATTGGTCTGTTTCCATAGTTCAGAGACTATAAACAGACTAATAAAACAGTGGACAGTGCTGTCTGATGGCTGAGAGTATCACATGCCTAGTTTGTCTGATGTTTCTGTCCAGAAAGAAGAAGTTGTTTGAACATGCAAGTCGGCCAAAAATCCTTGTGCTTCAGGCGTTAACTTTCCCAACGCCCTACTCTGCGCTCTGCTCTGTCCTCCCATTCTGAAGAAAAGGATACTGTTTGTGATAAACATGTGGTTGATTGAATGGATAAGAAGCATGAAGCATGAAGTATGAAGCATGAGACATAGTAGGGACACCACCATTAATGAGATCATCGTCAGTACACAGTACATTCTCTAACCAATGTTAGTGCGCATAATATTCTGGATTACCGCTTTTTGTTGTTGCTCAGAACAGTTTGTATCGTATCCAACATAAACCTTTACAGCCCTCTGGTATGAAATGAAACATGAATTGGCTTACCACATGATCACGTTTTGGTGTTGTGTCTGTATTTAGCCTAATGAAGACTTTGAAACATTGTTTTGTTTGGTGCAGCAATAAAGCACTAGGGAGTATTACTGTACGTCTGCTTTTTCTTCCTGTACTTGTACTAGTTTTGCCTTAATTGCCTAGCATTAGTTACATATGTTTCCTAGGGGTGGCCATATGACTTTAATGCTTCTTATCCAACATAACCACACAAAGACGCTCTTTAACAAGAATTGCCCCATCAGTTTTTATAGTGTAATCATATTAAGAATTGGGACAGGGAAAATCTCTCTGGACGCAGATACAATATCAGTTATACTGGAATAACCAAGCCTAAACTGTAACAAGAGAGCCAGCCTTTCTGGAACCTAAGCCTTTGACCCCACGCAGGGGGTGGAAAGTGTTTGATCAAAGCCAAATATTTTTTCAGTAAAGTACAGTAAAGTTTGCGAGTCTCTACGAAGGGAGCATGTTTTTTGACAGGGTATGCAGGGTATGTACCAGGGTATGCAGGTTATGTAGCAGGGTATGTAGCAGGGTATGTACCAGGGGAAACTGGTGGAGGGAGAACTCGGAGGTCGGGCTCATTGTAAAGCATGGAATGGATTCAGGGTGTTTGAAACAATTCCTCCTTTCATTCCTTTCATCACAATGAATCAGTCCTCAGATTATTTCCGCCACCGGCTGCCCCAGGGAGAAATAACCAGGAGATTTCATGGCCGACCTTGGTTATATGGGAACCACTTGTTCCGTGATGCTCCAGAAGAATAATGTTTTCCTGTTTGCCTTATGGCTCATGAGAAAAAAATAAATGTTTTCACATAAAAGTCTGTTTGTCAATTGTTGTTATTTTTTGCTGCAATCCTAAATTGGGGCACTCATGTTCGATTAAATGGTTTGCGGTTTTACAGACAGGCTCCCAGAACCATTTATTTAATCCAGGAGATAGTCAGGTTCACTATGTTTCAATTTAAACTTTCGTGGGAATTTTTTGGGGATTTGCTAATCTATACATTTTTGGAAAGGGCATTGTATGAGGAATCAGAAAATATATGTTTCCATTTGCACAGATGTCTGAAAGGCGGCCATCTTGGCATTTACAAAATGGCCGCCATAATACACACGTTTTGTAATATCTTGGCTTCTAACAGTGATGCCGGTAATGCGTTACTAAGTAACGTGTTACTCTAATCTGAATACTTTTTTCAGTAACGAGTATTCTAACGCGATACTATTTCCAAATCAGTAATCGGATTAAAGTTACTTATTCAAGTGACTGTGCGTTACTATTGCGTTACTACCTCATAACTTAGGCTAAATGCAGTATTTCTTTGTAATGTTCGATAGTAAACAAACATTTGTTTGCTTTTCTCGTGTCTTGGGGAGTGACGTCAGTGCTCACGTTTTCAACACGAGGTTGCAGCAGAATCGCTCACGTGTATCACCACGCTGATTGCACAGTGTAAACAGAAGAATGGAGCGAGAACAGAGATATGCGTTAAATAGCTGGAAATATAAGGATTATTTTGAGTTTGGCAAGAAAATATTGTCCTGTGGTAAAAGCCTGAATGGTCAGGGTAGGTTTTAGGTTTTGTGAAACCACTCCTTGCTAGTTACTGTTAAATAAAGATTATATTTATTTTATTGTTTAAAAACAAGTATTTATGTTGGGTGAGGCAAAGAAAGACTCTTTATTTTGTTGTTTTAAGTTATTGTTTAAAGTTTAATTATGTAATTTAAGTTACTGTTAAAATAAAGTGAGTTTTGGCAAAACCAGTTTTCATTTTTATGTTGCGGGGGGGGGGGGGGGGGTCGGGTGCCTAGGCAGCTGCCAATAGTAACTAAAAAAGTAACTAGTAATCTAACTTAGTTACTTTTAAAATCAAGTAATCAGTAAAGTAACTAGATTACTTTTTAAAGGAGTAATCAGTAATCAGTAATCAGAATACTTTTTCAAAGTAACTGTGGCAACGCTGGCTTCTAAATAAGCTAGAACATTGATTTGAACTGCTAAACCTACATTTTCAGGGTCAATGAATCCAATGGTTGGAGTTACAAAGCAATTTTTGTATTCTTCTTCTTAAAAAAAAAAGTATATGGGCACAGGCAGCCATTGCTCTGCAGGATCCATAGGCTAATTGGATCCCCTGCAAAATTGGTACTCCAAACATGAGGATGGCATGCTTAAACCAACAACCACAGACGTCCTCCCAGCCCCAAAGTCCATCATTGAGATGGTACAATGCAAATGCTAAACTGACTGTTCTTCTGGCAGATGTTCATGCAGAGCTAAGAACTTAGCCTGTACCGACATGTGCAGCAGCCAGTGCCAGAACGATGACGATTCCCAAGCTGTGACGCACGAAAGTGATGATGATGAACTAATCTAACAGCCCAGCTCACATTGGCACGCATTGGACTCGCCATTCACATATCACATCACACATAGCATAAACGCTTATACATAGTCAAGAGACACAACCCGCCTGTCATTACACATAGAGTAAATACACATCCCACAAACAGAACAACCAGCACACCATACACTCCCCACATTCCTCCCATTCATTTATTTTGTTTCATTCCCTATTTTTTAGAGATGCTCCGATCAGGGTTTTTGGTGCCGATCACCGATCACCGATCACTGGAATCAGTGATCTGCCGATCCGATATCACCGATCACCGATCACAGCGTCGAAAATGGCAATTGAAGCATTCTATTTATTGTGTAGCATTATTTATGTTTTAAATTATTCTTAACACCATTGACATTGTATATTAAGTATTTAAATGAAATTAGGAGATGAGAAAGTATCATGAATTGACGACCATCTGTTTTATTGAATTCACAACCACCTGTAGCTTACTTCAGGAAAAACAAATAAAATGTGAAAATAAAAATCATAATAAATAAAATGTACACTGTCGCATCAAATGTGCAACATTCCACTCGAATGAGAGGAACTAGGGGCTCTTAGAGAACTTGGAGCTTATACTGTAACTGTAGCTTTCCTGAGGAACAATAAACATACCCAAACTAAACTGCAACATAAACAGGCTATAGCCAAATATAAAATACTGTTTCAAGTCAGTCAGTTTCAAGTCATATTTAGGAGGAGATAAGACAGCAAGTCAGCAATAATCAATAAAACAAAAAAACAAAACATTGCACCTAAGGAGATTTCAGACTCAAACCTTACTTCTGATTAAGCAGCATCACTGGCAGATTAGCCTTGAGAAATACAAGCATCTCAGCGTTTTTGGCACTCAGCCTGTTCCTCTTATCATCTAAAATATGTCCTGCTGCTGAAAAGTCGCTCGCTATCTACACTTGTGCAAGGTGCACAGAGGAAGACCTAAAACTCACGCGCTAATAGTTGTTGTTGCTATGGGCCAAGTGACTTCCTGCTCGCGGGGTCACATGACGTCGGTGAACACTACCTACACTACGCTCGTGAAGTCGCGCTGGAACTCTGACCAGCACTCGTGGAACGCCTCTCGTCCAATCAAAGCACTCGGTCCCTTTATGACGACGAGCCCAGTGTGCGCTTCGGCGCTCTCTGAGCGAATCGACGAACGCAGCAAATGCCGTATGATATTCGTGGTATTGAAAGACCTTGCGTGCGTTCCTCCCCGAGGTATTTCTTTTGAGCAGACATTACAAACGGCATATTTGTTGTCTCTTTCCGACACTGTGTAATATTTCCAGACTGGCGACGCCATTTTGTAAACTGATCGGTCATGTTTGATCGGCCGTTTTGAGAACTCCGATCAAAACCGATCAAGGCCATATCGGCCGATACCGATCGGCGCCGATCAGATCGGAGCATCACTACTATTTTTCCCATACGGAGCTTATTCTCCATGCCGCACCCGCCTTGAAGTCCTGCCTGAGAGCGTTCCTCACTTCCTGTTTGCGCCAACTCAAGATCCCCAAAATCTGGCGAAGAGCCCTAGTTGTTGCGATCCCTAAACCGAATAAGCCTGAAGGGGACCCTAAGAAATACCGTCCCATCTCTCTGTTATGCATCCCCTTCAAGATCCTCGAGACGGGGCCGTCTTTATAGACCTGACGGCTGCCTACGATACCGTATGGCATCGCGGCCTCACCTGCAAGCTGCTCCGCCTGCTGCCGGACAGGCACATGGTCAGAATGATCATGGAGCTCATCCGTAACCGCAGCTTTACCCTTACCACCGGTTGCGGACAGCTAAGCAGGCTTCGACGCCTTAAGAACGGCGTCCCTCAGGGATCGGTCCTGGCCCCCCTCCTCTATAATATCTACACCTATGACCTGCCCAACACACTCTCGCGGAAGTACGCCTACGCAGACGACCTCGCAGTGGTGTACTCTGCTGGAAATTGGCAGTCTGTGGAGGGGATTCTGAGCCAGGACATGCAGACACTAGTGGCATACTTCCGGAAATGGAGATTGAAGCTTAGCGAGGCAAAGACGGTGTCGGCTGCCTTCCACCTTAACAACAGGGAGGCTAAATGTGTATACCTAGATGGAACTCCCCTGCCATGTTCCGCTGAGCCAATCTATCTCGGCGTGACATTGGACAGGACGCTCACGTTTCGCCGGCACCTCGAGTCACTGCGCAAGAAGTTAACAGCTCGTGTGGCGTTGATGAGGCGACTGGTTGGCTCAGGCTGGGGCGCCGGCGCAAAGACCTTGCACACGGCAGCCCTAGCCCTCCTTTATTCAACTAGTGAATACTGCGCCCCAGTATGGTGTCGCAGTGCCCACACCCGCCTCATCGACTCGCCTATAAACGAAGCCTTGCGGTTTGTGACAGGATGCCTGCGTCCTACCCCCGTGGACAACCTTCCCATCCTAGCAGGCATCCAGCCCGCAGGCCTCCGCCGCATGGGAGCCACAGCACGTCTCGCCTGCCGGGCCGTGGAGCTTAATAACCATCTGCTCCACGATAGGCTCACTATAACAGCGGAGCCCTCCCGGCGTCTCAAGTCGAGACACCCATTTGTGCCTGCCGCACAGGATCTCAGGCAGCAATGCAGAGATCTTAACATCAGTGCGGCAGGATGGGCGGATTATATGTGGCGCGCGGAGTGGGAGGCAAACACCTCCAAACTCCGCGACCATATCCCAGTCGCCGGCCCTGAGCCCCTCGGGATGGACTTGCCAAGGCTATCCTGGGTGAGGCTCAATCGTCTCCGGACCGGCATCGGACGTTTCCGCTCATCAATGCACAGATGGGGCTTGGCCCCAAATGCGTCGTGCGAGTGTGGCGCAGAGGACCAAACCGCAGACCATGTTATCCTGGATTGCCCGGTGTACCACCCACCCAACGGGATGCATGTTCTGTCGGTACTAGATGACGAGACGATGACGTGGCTTCTGGAGGGGTGTCCAGAAATATAGCCCGGGTGAGCCCCTCAACCAGGTCTCGGGGTGGTAAAAGGGTAGCCCCTCGGCCCCGAGCATGGTGGAGTGGAGAGGAAAACAACTACCCATACGCCGAAAGAAGATCATTAAATATGCCATTAGGCTAAAGATTTACCTGCCTCTGTATTGCCTTACTGGTTGCTGGCTGTTGCCATAACATCCCAAAATTTATAGATTAGCAAATCCCCCCAAAAAGCCAACAAAAGTTTAAATCATAACATCGAGACTATCTAATGCAGGAGGTTGTCGTGATCATACTGTGGTCTGTGGACTCACGTATGGAAGTAATAGAAAAACGACAATTTCTTAAAGTATAAGTTACACATTTTTATGTGATGATATAAAAAAAAAAATATACAAAAAATAGCTTTGCAACTACAACCATTGGATTCCTTGACCCTGAAAATGTAGGTTTAGCAGTTAAAATGTTCTAGCTTATTTAGAAGCCAAGATATTACAAAACGTGTGTATTATGGCGGCCATTTCTTAAATGCCAAGATGGCCGCCTTTCAGACATCTGTGCAAATGGAAACATATATTTTCTGAATCCTCATACAATGCCCTTTCCAAAAATGTATAGATTAGCAAATCCCCAAAAAATTCCCACGAAATTATATAACAAACCTGACTAAGAAGAGTTAATATTGGGATTCCCAGGTGGTCTCCCATCCAGGTACTAACCCGGCCCAACCCTGCTTAGCTTCTGAAGTCGGGCGAGAGAATAATGTCACCAATGATCCATATAGAACAACTGTGGGCACCTCCACACGCTGCCGGCGAGCAAGACTGCCCTGCCCGATCTGACCCTTTTTCGGGAGCGGGGAACATAGGATCCTTTTTCGGAGCGAGGAACATAGGACCCTTTTTCGGGAAGGAGCTAAGGTACTGGAGAACATAGGACCTGGGGAACATAGGGATGACCCCCAGCATACTAGCATTTTTTTGTTTGTTATCTGTGTTATAAAGAAAAGGTCTTATACATTGAAATGACATTAAACTAATATAATATGATGGTTATCATCATTTTTAAATCTTTATTAACAAAGAAAATAATTACATTTGTGGTTTCCTTTTGTTGCTTGTCCGTTTTGCCGATGATTCGCAAGGCATTCTGGGAGATTTCGCATAACACTCTGTTAGCTGTGTGCATCTGAAAAAACTCAGTTTGGAGGGCCATGTAGCCCTATCACTTCGCCCTACCCCTCCATCCCAACAACTATCGCGACACCCTACGCCTATACGTGAACGCACAAAACGGAGGGCTACGGCTAAGGCCCAATCCCGATTCACCACGGAAAGGGGTGAAATGGGATTGGTCCTTAAACTTTCGTAATATGAAAAAAAAGGAAAATAATTCATGATATACTGTATATACTATATAAGTTACATGTGGGAATACGGTACATGTGGGAAAACTAGGGTTAGGGTTAGGTGCTAGGGTGCTACAGTTAGAGTTAGGGGTAGGGTTAGGGGTAGGGTCAGTGTTAGGGTTAGGGTTAGGGTTAGTGTTAGGGTTAGGGGTAGGGTTAGGGATAGGGTTAGACATGCCAGCATGTACCAAGTCGACGTAGCACCTAACCCTAACCCTAGTTTTCCCACATGTACCGTATTCCCACATGTACCGTAACATATATATATATTTATTTTATTTTATTATTATTATTATAAAAAATAAAATAAAAAGAAGCTTTTTGGTCATTAGGTCATTAGACTAGACTAGATTAGTGCGGACCTTTTCACCAGACCGTGTCACATATGCTAATATGCTGTTGGTCCTCTGTGTGCCGCCAAAACAGAGCCGACCCACCGATTGGATTTGTGTTGGTCCCTCCTCGGATCACTGTCGGTAGGTACTCACCACTGCTGACTGGGAACACCCCACACCTAACCCTGACCCTGACCCTGACCCCACAAGCCTTGCAGATGTGCTCTGACCCAGTCGTCTGGCCATAACAATTTGTCCCTTGTCAAAGTCGCTCAGGTCTTTACTCCTGCCCATTTTCTCCTGCATCCAACACATCAACTTCAACAACTAACTGTTCACTTGCTGCCTAATACATCCCACCCCTTGACAGGCGCCATTGTAACAAGATTCACTCGGTCCCACCGAAAATTAGGGTCTCCCTCAGTGGTCCCCGAGTTTAAATAAAGGCTTGAAATGAAATGAAAAAAAAAGATAATCAATGTTAATGTAACTGTAACCTAACCTGTCAGTGGTCATAATGTTTTGGCTTTGGATCGGTGTATGTTCAGTACATGTACATGTATGACATTGGATCGGTGTATGTTTAATACATGTATGGCTTTGGATCGGTGTATGTTCAATACATGTATGGCTTTGGATCGGTGTATGTTCAGTACATGTATGGCTTTGGATCGGTGTATGTTCAGTACATGTATGACTTTGGATCGGTGTATGTTTAATACATGTATGGCTTTGGATCGGTGTATGTTCAATACATGTATGACTTTGGATCGGTGTATGTTTAATACATGTATGACTTTGGATCGGTGTATGTTTAATACATGTATGGCTTTGGATCGGTGTATGTTTAATACATGTATGGCTTTGGATTCAATACATGCATGACCTTTTTCTGACCTTATGCTTTCACTGTCTGCGGTTATGTAACTCATACAGCAGCATTTGGACGAATAGGAAATAATGAGCTTGGACAGTCGTTTCTCTTAAATGCCAAGAAAATCTATTGGAATTGCAAATGACTGGTCAAATTGGGAACTTTTGTTTTCCTGCTCTCGTTTAGGCTTGTAGAATGTCGATCGAAATCTTCCAGAGGATCTTTGGACAGACATAGAGTACCAGCCAAAAGTTTGGACACACTTTCCCATTCAATTGAATTTGGTCCTGGTCCAAACATTGATTATTCTTTTTATGATGACTGATGGATAAATGATTCACTTACTTAGACTTAGAGTTATTATAAGTCGCTTTGGATAAAGGCGTCTGCTAAATGTCAAAAATGTTAATGGAAAATGGAAAGGGGCCAGAGTACCTGAAAATCAACAGCGTGTTAAATTGCATACAAGTGCATTCATTGGATGTTAAATTGATTTTGTGTGTTGTTTAGATTACTACATTGTTCTTTCAAGACACTGCAAGTTCTTAAGACATAAAAGAACAGGACAATCTTATTATCATCACATTTTCTTGTCAGACTCAATTTGTACAAGTTAACCAAAATGCAGCATGGTTATTGCAATAGAAATACACAGCATATTAATAAAATCTATAATATTGACATCAACATGATCACATCATCATGACATCATGACATCAAAGATAAATTATTGTTTGAAACAATTACTTTGAACTCTGCCCTTCCTCTTTAGCTATAACAAAGCAAAATGCATCTCCGTCTCTTTAGTATGTTAAATGACAATGACTGAGTTGTCTATATGGATAATAACGTACTAATATTATGATTCTATGTCATAGCTGTTCTGTGACCATGACCCCAGGGTGATGCATGACATCTTGAAGAATAGAATGTTCCGTGACCATGTGCCTTTACAATACTGTTCTCATGGTTCGATACTTGCAATGTGCCTCTAAATGGAGACAGAGAATCACATAACATACTGTATGTTTATGTAAGGGGGCTTTAAATCATTATACTGCAAGAGTATCATGAGGCTTTAGGAGAATACTGGCGTCATTCTCAATGCTGGTTTCCCCCTGATCACAGTAATGTATACTCAACTGTGCACCACCTTTCCATGCCATGCCATTACACATTATTAGTGCTTATTACAGTTACTGAGTAGGATATTAAAACATGTTTACATTATGACCAGTAATATCTTAATTTTAAAACGGGAGATAATCAACATCTGATGAGGACTCACATGATGTGGGTTGGGTTTGCTGGCGGGCGTCATTGGCATTCAACTCACATGTCTAGGGGGATATCAGACATCTCACACAGGCTGGGCCGGGAAAGACAAAAACACGCAAAACACGGAAAACAATATACTGTATGCCATTTAGCTGACGCTTTTATTCAAAACGACTTACATTGACAATGAGTGCATACATTTCGGTATATATGGTCCCAGCAAGAATCAAACCCACAACCTAAGCGTTGATAGTGCCATGCTCTGAGCCACAGAGGACCACGCCTGACCAGCAAGCCGATAGCGAAGCTGGTTAAAATGTAGTTGGTTAGGGTTAGATTTAAGGTTAGGGTAAAGGGTTTGGTTAAGGTTAGGGTTACAGTTAGGGTCCATTTGTGACAGCGGCTGGTGAAAGCAGGAACATGTCGGCAAAAATATTAGTCAAGCCAAAATATTGCAATGCAATGGATTCAGTGAGTAATCCCCACTACTCTACACTAACTAGTGAGAGGCAGGCACCAGGGAACCGCCAAAGGAAATGGCGACTCCAACCGTAACAGTCGTGTACTGACCTGGTCTGACATGGGAATCAGAACTGTTGACGATCTGTACAGCAAAGGGACTTCCTCGTCATTGTCAGACAGTCTGAAAGATTCAATTTACCTGGATCTCATCTATTTCGCTATTTTCCAGATTAGACATTTCTTACAAAAGGGTTATATTTTCAAAATAGTGAAAATACCACCTCTCATTAGTAACCAGGTTTAGAAGAGGTGCTGGAGCTGAAGAGGATCAAATGGGATGAAAATAAACATCCTCACACTCAAAACTGTGCAAAAAAAAAAATCACTCATCATATGACAACTGAAACGTATGCCTGAAGAAGGCCTTTGAACGACCTTCTTTTCATCCCTTACAAAAGCAATCTCCAGAATTTCCAAACCACCCTGTTCACTCTGAAACTGATTCCATTCTCCCCTTTTGAACCCCAATGTAAAGAGCCTGATTTCAATCATATACACTGAAATAGATTCCATCAAGCCTGAAACACTTAAGAATCTTAAAGTCGCCTGGGAGTGGGATTTGGAGGTGAAGCTGACGGACGGGACGTGGGAGAGTGTGTTGGGGCTGGTTCACACCTCCTCAATATGCGGCGGCAGACATAGCCTTATACAATGTAAGATGGTACATCGTATTCATTATGCTAATGCTAGACTAGCAAGGATATTTCCTGGCACAAGTGATGCATGTACCCGCTGTGGACAATCACCTGCTGACTTGGTCCACATGTTTTGGATCTGTCCCCGCTTATCTGATTTCCGGACAAATCGTTTAGGGACACATTTGGTGTGGTTTTCTAAAAGACTCAGCTGCCTCCATTACCCCAATCATCACCCACATAATAAACCTCTCCATCAAACAGGGACACGTCCCCCTTGACTTTAAAATAGCAAGGGTAACCCCACTGTATAAAAAAGGAAGCAAATTAGACCCAGGCAACTACCGACCTGTTTCTATTCTTAATTCCATCTCGAAACTTATGGAAAAAATAGTTTATGAACAGGTCGATAGGTACCTTACCGAAAAAAATCTGATGTATGAATTTCAATCAGGATTCAGAACATCCCATTCCACTGACACATGCCTTCTCTATTTGAACGACCACATCAACCATGAGGTGGACTCGGGCAAGTACTGCGGCATGGTCATGCTGGACCTCCAGAAGGCCTTCGACACAGTAGATCACCACATATTGTTAGATAAACTGAAAGCAATTGGGTTCGATAGAACATCGGTGAGCTGGATGCAATCCTACTTAGAGGGGAGGGAACAGGTGGTTAGTGTGAACGGAACACTGTCCCCCCCCCTCCCAGTGACCTGCGGCGTTCCACAAGGAAGCATATTGGGACCTTTACTGTTCCTAATATATGTGAATGACATGTCATCAGCATGTAATTGCAATTTGTTCCTGTTCGCGGATGACTCGGCTCTGCTGGTCTCTGACAGGGACATATTGCAGGTGGAAAAAGCGCTAAGCACTGAACTGAGTAGAATCTGCATCTGGCTAGCTGACAATAAACTATCAATACACCTAGGTAAAACTGAAACCATCCTATACGGATCCCCATCTAAACTCAGAAAGGCTGTACATTTCAAAATAAAAGTGGGTAACATTACTATCACAAGAACATCTTGTACAGGATATCAGAACATCTTGTACAGGATATCCTCACTTGTCAGTAAAAACACACTGAGGACCCTATCAGGAGCTCTCATTCAATGTCACTTCGACTATGCCGTAACATCATGGTACTATAGAACCACAAAGGCCCAAAAAACAAGACTCCAGACAGCCCAAAATAAACTGGTTAGGCTTCTGCTAGGCCTCAACCCTAGGACACATCTAACCGCTGCTCATTTTTTGAGCCTTGATTGGCTACGAGTAGTTGACAGAGTGCAGCAGCTTGCACTGGGCCTGGTCTTCAAGATACGCTACACCACAAAGACACCCAAGTACCTGTCAATATACTTCCAAAAAGTGAACAACGTCCACACATACAATACCAGAGGAAGCTCCACGAACCACGTTCAACCGCGTTGCACCACAAACAAGGGGTTAAACTTGTTTGCAAACTATGCAGTAAAAATGTGGAACGCCCTTCCTATAATCTTAAAGGAGTGCAAAACACTGCCCACCTTCAAAACCACTCTCAAAAAACATTTACAGGAGGCTGCAATCCGTAACTGGACCCTCTAAATCAAAAATCAAATTAAAAGACCCGAACTACCCACTGTACATACTTTGTGTTTTGTCCCCCGCCCCCACCTGTGGTGAATGTCCTTCCCGCTGTACATACCTTATGTTTTGTTGTATTGTTCTTCCCATGATGGATGTATGTTTATCTTGTAGATAGTACTAGTTATTTGTCTGTATTATCTTGTAGATAGTACTAGTTTTTTTTGTCTGTCTTACATGTAACGATGAATTGAGAATCAAGGACCCCAATTGAAATAAGCCAGTGGCTTTCTTGGGTTTTTATCCTGTTAGTTGACCTTGTATGTAATATGTACTTTCATGTACCTACTTCTGCAAATCTTCTAATAAAGTTTTCAATCAATCAATCAAAGACGTTCCTCCACCCGATCCTCTTACGGCCCTGTCTGGTGCTCCACCCCCCACCCCCCCGGGACCAATACCCCCCTGTATCTTAATGGAATCATGTCTCTTACCTCTCTTTTAGATAGACGCCTCATACTTCTTAAATGGAAACATGCATCGCCACCTACTCACACTAGATAGATCAGGGATGTATTACATTTCAACAAGCTAGAGAAGATTAGATTTTCCCTACGTATGATTGTTTATGTTATGTTGAATAATTGCAGTGCAATGGCTGTGTCTCAGGACTCAGTCACATGACTTCCTTGGTTGGTCTCCTTGCCTTCAAGGAGCAGACAGGTTTTCCCTCATAGTGCCTCTACTGGCCCTGTCCTGTCCAATCAGTGATCATGCAGGAAAGGACACATAGAAAACTCCCAAGGAAAGCAAGCAAGTTAAAACCAGTGGCATCACTAGGCCCCAGCCCCAGATGTTTTTGGTCCGACTGTAAAAAAAAAGACACTTTTAGACACAGAGAGCAACATAAGAGTAGAGAATGGAGAGAGACACCAGCAGAACAGATAGACACATGAGACAGTAAGAAACAAGAACAGGGGAAAAATACAGACAGTGAAAACGTTAAACGGTGGTTTATAAGTAAGTTGTAGGTAAGGTGAAAAAGCCTGTGAAAGAACAATTAAAACAACTGTTTACATTACAACCTTTTTCAATCAGAACGTGTGTGTGTGTGTGTCTGTGTATGTGTGTGAGAGAGAGAGAGAGAGAGAGAGAGAGAGAGTAAGTTGGAGTAGTGCTAAATAGAGATGTGTTCATGACAATAAGCAGGTCCAAGTGCCATATGCGATGAAACATTTGGCATAGAACATTTAAAGTAAGTCGTTTTTGCTTGAGTAAAATTGTTTGAAAAAGACTGCACAAGAACAGCAAAAAGGCAGCAGGAAAGAGACTATTTTAAAAATAATAATTGATAAGTGATGCCCTCTGACCGACATTAAAGTTGGAACATACTCTGCACATTGCCATCTGATGTGAATAGGCTACCATCTAGTGGGTGGTAAGTGTTACTACACAACATTCTCTCGACACTTATTTTTTTATTTTCAGGCTCTGATACAGATCTAAATTACTGCGGCAAAATAAAGATTCAGGCATAGTTGACATGCGGATAGTTGACATGCATGTTAAATGTTTACATATTTGTATAATGGATTGCAGTTAGTGAAGCGTATCATTGGCCGCCTCTGGCTTTATAGCTGTTATAAAAGCAGGCTTTTTCAAGCTCTGTGCAGACAGGGGCCTATACCAGGGGAGGCTGGAGGTGGAGATATAAGGACAGGCTCGTTGTAATGCATGGTATGGAATAAGGAATAGAACAAAATACACATGTTTCATCTCATTCCATTCCATGCATTATCCATACTATGTTCATGGTTATTCCTGTGTTGTATTTTTGCTCTGATCTCTCTAGATGTATGCAGCATAGCTTTCCATACATGGTAGCGTAGCTTGTAGATAGCAGGGGAGGCTGGTGGAGGTAGAAATCGGAGGAGGGGCTCATTGGAATGCATGGATGCGTGCGTGTTTGATACCATTCCTCATTCCATTTCATGCATCCACCAGCAACCCCTGATAGGCAGGAGAATTGAGATGAAACCCATTATCCTGACTCCTGGCTACTGAGAATAAAGCAGCTGTGTCTCCCCCTTTTGTGGATTGATATATTATTGCATACGTCTGCAAATCTTTCTCATAACTGGCTAAATCATTTGGGTCTCCAGGAAAGTATTCTCGAAAATCGGATTTATATTGAATCGATTAACGATTAAAGACCCTGCTTCCGCTTTTACAGTTTATTGCTAAAACTAACTCCAATTTTGGCCCAGTAAATAATCATAGGCAATCATCTCCAGATCTGGGGGGTGTTACGCGGGGGGCTATCTACCTCTGTGTTTAAGAAGACAATGTTTGAGAAAAGAAATCAATACTAGGAATGAGAGGGCTGCCTTATTTCCTCCAGAGCCCGGCCTATTGCCTGATTGTGAGTTCAGGCCCATTCAGAATGGAAATTGCTTCTGTCTTCTATAGGCAGCTCCAGACAGAATTGACTCCCAACCTCATGATGCTGCTAAAAATAGCCGCATTCTCCACAGACTAGATTTAATTTAACAGACTTGTGTCTCCCCAAAGATGGCTGATGATGGACAGAAGTGTGTCCATGCGGCAGGAGGCCTCAGTTCAGGTACTGTAGTGGGGGTTGCAATTCCTTTTTTTCTCTCTCTCGTCAAGACCTCTGGCAATCTCAACAGTGCAAAACACTGGAAAATAAGTAAAATGTCAATTAAAGTAGCTAGTTACACCTGCATCCCTGTCTTCGCAGTGAGTTAAAAAAAATCAGTTGCGCTGTGTTATTTTCCTCCCCTGCGAGTGTGTAGACAAGTCATCAGAATAGTGAATGTCTCCCCGAGCATTCAGCATTCACTTCCTTAATCTCCCGCAAGGAAGCTCCTGGGCATGGCTGCAAAGCATGAGTGAGTGTGTGAGTTATGGTGTGCCAGTGCTTAAGGGGGCTAAGGAGAAAGGGAGAAGGAGAAGATCTCACCCAAAAGCAGATTCATAATGAAAACGTATAACACCCCAGAGAAGGCCAAGAGAACTGGACTGTTCTCCTGGTATATGACAATACAGTAATGGAAGACTGAGAGTAAACTACCAGCATCACTTGGGACTTGTTTTCCTAAGTTGGTGATTTTAGCCATAAGAAGCTGTGGTAACAGTGTGACAGTGTTATCATTGGAAAAGGCTATTAAGCTCCCAGAATGCATTCCTCTTTCTTTAAAGAGAGGGGAAGAGTGAGAGAGAAAGAGAGAGGGAGAGAGAAAGAAAGAGAAAAGAAAAGGAGAGATGAAATGCTCCCCTCTCAAATATAGAAACACACTTTCACTACCCCTCTCACTCTCACCTGTGTGTGTGTGTGTGTGTGTGTGTGTCCATCAATGGTACCTGTATCGACCATTTGCTGTAGTTCCACCATGCCATGAAAACGTAAAGTTTGACTGGATATTAACGCACGCAGGGTACCCAGGAGTGATAGGACAGTCCGTGTATTGCACAATCTAATATTTTTTGCTTTCTATTAAGTCACATTGAAATCTTTCAATTGGATTGGACCTATTTGGGGTTATACAGTAGGCTCTGTATATATGTAATGGGACAGTGGAAATCATCTTTCTTCTTTTGGCTCTATACTCCAAAGGTTTGAATTTGAAATTAAACAGTTACTATGGGGTTGAAGTAGAGATACTCTTTCTACATAGTCACCCTATTTTAGGGCACCATAAGTAATGGGACAGATTCATATAATGTCCAAATTAAGCACTCAGGTTTAGTATTTGGTCGACAATCATTTGCATGCAGTAACTACCTGAAGTCTGTGACCCATTGACCCCACCATACACTGGATATCTTCTTTGGTGATGCCAGGGGCCTCATTTATAGAAAGTACTCAGATCAACGCGTGTCGTACGTAGAAAACCACGTCAACGTAGTGATTTATACAATTTCAACGTGAGTCAATTTGACCATGGAAACGATCGTACCTCTACGTCGAGTATTGAGCTTGCGTACGCACATTACCTACTGGTTATGCAGAGTTATTACAGGCATGTGAGCCGCACTGTCTACTGTAATTCATGCAAGTGGCTCGTAATAAAATTAACGATGTTGTTATCAGCCGAGAAAATTAGTTTAATTCAAGATTTAAAAGGAACTGATGTTTATGATTGTATTTCAGTCTTCTTTTATATAATGTGCGTACGCAATGTGCGTACGCAAGGTCAATACTTGACGTAGAGCTACGATCGTTTCCACGGTCACGGGTAAGATCAAAATGTTAAGTACTTTCTATAAATGAGGCCCCAGACCTTTCCACTTTTCGACCTTGAAAAGCTCCCTAGTTGCTATGGCAGCATGTTTTGGGTCATTGTCTTACTGTATAATGAAGTGCCCTCAAGCAGACACGATTGTTCTGTACACCTCAGAATACATGCTGCTGTCAGCACTTCCAAACTTCCCACTTTCCATTGCTGCAATCACTCTGGTACATGCAGGGTTTTGTTAAGGTACTTTTTAAGCAAGCTGGAACATAGTAGATGCAGAGTACATCAACTTTGCAGAGTACAAGTACCAGACAACGAAATGCAGTGCCATTAACCATCCTTTTTTAGAATAACTAGTGTTTTGCACCTTGCAGTGACACCTCTGTAGTTTGGATAGTGACGTATTCTGCCGACGGTTGTCTCTGACACATTCACGCCTACAGCCCCTACTGGACATGGTTCATGGTCTACACCACCTACTGGACATGGTTCATGGTCTACACCACCTACTGGACATGGTTCATGGTCTACACCACCTACTGGACATGGTTCATGGTCTACACCACCTACTGGACATGGTTCATGGTCTACACCACCTACTGGACATGGTTCATGTTCTACAGCACCTACTGGACATGGTTCATGATCTACACACCGACTGGACATGGTTCATGATCTACACACCGACTGGACATGGTTCATGATCTACACACCTACTGGACATGGTTCATGATCTACACACCGACTGGACATGGTTCATGATCTACACACCGACTGGACATGGTTCATGATCTACACACCTACTGGACATGGTTCATGATCTACATCACCTACTGGACATGGTTCATGATCTACACACCGACTGGACATGGTTCATGATCTACACACCGACTGGACATGGTTCATGATCTACACACCTACTGGACATGGTTCATGATCTACACCACCTACTGGACATGGTTGATGATCTATAGCACCTACTGGACATGGTTCAGATGTGTGGGACAGCTCTCTGGGTCCTCCTGAGTTCATGTTTTTTAATGACGTTCTGTTGCTCAAACTGTTGATTCTGGTAGGTTTAAGGTTTTGACCATGTTTCAGATTGACTTTGTTCTGATATTGATTGATTCCAGCCTCATAACGGCTCCCCTGACTGTCATTGACATCTATTGTCTCTCTCTATTGTCCTCATGTTGCCAGACACCAACACCAGACTCCAAAGGCAAATGCAAAGCCTTGACTCCAGATACCTGAAACAACTGTCAAAAGCCAATTGTCCTATCACTCTTGGGTACCCTGAAAGAGGGGGACTATGCATAAAATGTGTTGTAAATTCTAAATGGTGAAACTGATATGTACACAAATACCATCATATCAAATCTGAGAATCTCTACGTTAACTTCATAGTAATTGTTTGATTTTTGGAGTGTTAGAGCCTCACAAGAAAAAATTGCACCGTCTATTACTTATGCAAAGCACTGTAACATTGACCTTTGATGATTATTCAATAAAGAATTCATAAGCTAGATCAATCCCCATACATTTATTGGAGGATATACTGTAAGTAAATCATCTCCTATAAAAAAATGCAAATGTTGTTTGGCGTTCCAAGCGCTTGACCAGGCATCTGTTTACTATGCTCCTGAAAACATGTTCTCCTAATTCAATTTATATTTGTTCATTTCCTACATGGAAACTAACTGACTCAGTGTGTCTCTACTCCATAAACATCAAATAATTGCCCTCTCTGCGTCGAGAGATAGATAATGAAAAAGAAAATTAGACTGTAATCTGACGCGTGCGTGTGTGTGTGTGTGTGTGTGTGTGTGTGTGTGTGTGTGTGGTGTGTGTGTGAACTCTGAATTCCATTCCATGCATTACAATGAGTCTCTCCTTCGATCTCCATCCACCTTCTCTGTTGATATTCAGTATTAGTTGGTTTAGCATGATCATGTCTTATATTTATTTCAGTACTACTGAACATGTGTGTCTTCTTGTAAGTTGTCATATTGGAGATGCTAAAAGTAAATATGAATAGAATAAGACATACATTTCGTTCAGTTAAATTTCCTCTTGACTCTCGCTTGACGCACAGACACACAGACACACAGACACACACAAACACACACACACACACACACACACACACACACACACAGACACAGACACACACACACACACACACACACACCGCCCTCATACAGTGGTGGTGTCTTCAGAGAGTTATGATGGACCCTCCACCACCAGGCTCCTCTGTCACAGCAGGTGTCGACTGACATGAAAACACCCAAATTACCTCTCGGCTGGCACTCCACAAGCGCTTTTGCATAAAACGATTGTGATAGAACGGAGGCGATAAACGCAAACCGGGGGTAAGCTACATCTATCTATCACACAGACAAAAACAAATGCAGCATCATGCAAAGTGTCTTCACTTTAAATGGTGTCACCTTATTAATCAACTCTCTCCTTTTCCTTTGAAATGTGGCCTGTGGTCGTGTGCACACGCACACCGATACATCTGTCTGAATGAATTTTTCATCAGGAAGCCATCCTCTAGAGTAAAGCCACCTCCACCAGAGGAGGCACCAGAGGAGGCTGGTGGAGGCCAGAGGAGGCTGGTGGAGGCAGAAATCGGAGGACAGGCTCATTGTAGCCTCCCTCTAGAGCAAAGCCACCTCCGCATATGAAACATTTACTACAGACGTGTGAAGATAGGCTTGGCAGAGACTGGGAACAATGCGTTAATGATGTAGACCCCTGAAGGGCGAGAGGAGCTAGCCAACGCCAGCTCTCTCTCTCTCTTCAAACAGGCCACTGGAGACCTGCACAATTTCCAAGCCCCTCTGTTGCTATCGTGACGTGTCTTTAGTGTGCATCATAGCATCGACCACTCCCCTTCTCTCTCTGATTTCTCTCTCTCTCTCTTTCTCTCTCCCCCTTATAATCTTCTCTTTCTCTTCACTCTATACTCCACTTCACTCTTTGTGTCTTTTTCTCTCTTTCTCTCTGTCTCTCTCTAATCTTTACCAGAATTGGGCCACAGCTCATGTCACGAATACCAGAATCAAGCAAGGTACACTCCTCGTGTACTCATCTACTTAGAACATTGAAATTAGGAAAAGATTAAATGTCTTAACGTTGTAGCACAAAACTGATCCGGTTTAAATTTGTTCATTATACGGAGATGGTATGTAATTACCAACCAGTTCTATTGGACTGGGAAACAGACATATCATTGTGTCAATGGTGACCCAAAATGTCAATGGAGACAATATTCATTTGTAAATGAAATAGAGAGGATCCATATTGAAGACTGTTAATGCGTTGACTGATTAGAAGTTTGACGATGTCCCTACTAATCACCCCACATCTCCTCTCTGCCCACGCCAGTCTGCACTAGTCAGCTCTCAGCTCAGCCCGGTGATTAGATTTTGCAGACATGTTGTGTTCTATTGTTGTGCTGTTAGAAATCGAACAACAGCTCTTGGCGCTGCAAATGAAAACCGACAGGTCTGAATCAATGTTCCCTGGACATGGATCCCAGTGTTTAATTTTGGGTCATTTGTACACATCCAAATGTAATTAGATGAGTTTTCAATCGAAGGGGACTTAATGAAAGCATGTAATTTGCATCACACCTCATTATTGAAGAGATTATTCCACATCTCAGTGTTGGTTTGGAGTCAGGATGACACTGAGTATGTGTCACTTACACAGGCAGGGTGTCAGTGTGAGCAACCCGGATCAGATTGCCTATAGTGGACATATTGTATTTGATAAGATTGCCTATAGTGGACATATTGTATTTGATAAGATTGCCTATAGTGGACATATTGTATTTGATAAGATTGCCTATAGTGGACATATTGTATTAGATAAGATTGCCTATGGTGGACATATTGTATTTCATATGATTGCCTATAGTGGACATAATTTGTATTTGATAAGATTGCCTATAGTGGACATATTGTATTTGATAAGATTGCCTATAGTGGACATATTGTATTTGATAATATTGCCTATAGTGGACATATTGTATTTGATAAGATTGCCTATAGTGGACATATTGTATTAGATAAGATTGCCTATGGTGGACATATTGTATTTCATATGATTGCCTATAGTGGACATGTTGTATTTGATAAGATTGCCTATAGTGGACATGTTGTATTTGATAAGATTGCCTATAGTGGACATATTGTATTTGCTAAATGTATTTCTTCTTGCAAAAGCTAGACATAAGCTGCAAATGTTAAGGTACAGTATTTGTATTCAATTTCGGTCTTCACCGAGAATTATGGTCATAAGGGCATGTGTGCGTCATCATCCTCCTGTTTCTTACTCATCGTGTCAAATGCTCATAATTCATGTCTGCTCATCTCCAGACTGTCAACTGAATTATGACTTATGATGAAAAAGCCTGACTTGGCATGCTCTTACACATGTCCTTAGTCTAGCCTACCTGGACAACGTAGCACATACCCTCTGCTCCACATACCCTCTGCTCCACATACCCTCTGCTCCACATACCCTCTGCTCCAAATATGATGGGGCCATTGAAACTGGATCCTACTTGCTTTCTGCATCTTCAAAACGATCTCTTTCCACTCTCAGTCAGGGAATCTATCTGGTTTCCATCATAGCTAAATGTATCCCCTCTCATGGAATACCAGGAAATGTTGATAATAGACATGTGGAGTCCCATCTTATTGGTAACATTGACAGGTCAAAATAGAAAGTCATAAACTACTCTTGACAGTGAATTAAAGTGGTCACTTCGGCATGATTGATGATCTACCTGGACGACAGATACCCTGGGATTGTTTACAGTGGGGAGCCCTAGCAATGACTGGACATTTATTGCTGTCTGGTCGGGCAGTATTTCAACATGGAGTCTCACACTGTAGAGCTGTCAACCAACAGAAGCTGAGAGATCAAATATACTTAGGGTTCTCTCCAAACAATGTAAGATGATACAATGTCCTCATGTTGTGTTCATTATAATCATTGCTCATTACTCATTTATTCTTAATCATGTATTGCTGTATTTCTTGTATGTGTATTCTTCTTTGAGTGAGCTGGGAACATGTATTATTCCTCAATATTAAGTGAACATCTCATCTTCTCTCTCAGTAAGAAATGTGTTCTTATCTACGGACACCAGATAAGTGTCTGGCCAGTGTCTTGTTTAGGGCCCACTGTTGCTGATGCATTAGCATTTTCTCTCTCTCTCTCTCTCTCTCTCTCTCTCTCTCTCTCTCTCTCTCTCTCTCTCTCTCTCTCTCTCTCTCTCTCTCTCTCTCTCTCTCTCTCTCTCTCTCATGAAATGAAAGTAAAAGGGAAGGCGTTACGATATTCCTCAGCGAATTCAATGTTTCAGAGTTATTTCTTTTGTGCATTTTGACATGGATAAACATGTGTCAGGTTTCAGTTCAGCACCACCTTCTTCAAAAGTCCTGGGGAGAACCCTGTCTACTCCATGTCCTGTGTGCTGTGTATGTATATATATTTGGTCTATCATTCCTAGTTTGGTGATTTCCAGCAATTTTGGAAGTTGATGCTCAGCAGTGTGGTAATGGTAAACCGGGAACCCAGAGACTTATTGCATAATTAACTTGGGTGTTTTTGTAAGTTTGAGTGTTTCATATTTAGCACAAACATTTCCATATAAATGCTTTGTTTTTTCTTATTCCGAAATTCATTATTCACAACATGGTTATTTTTGTTGGGGATGTTGTTCAGGATGTGGTCGACCCTCAAGGACTATGAGACTTCCGGCGCTGCTAAGAAAACTCCTGCCTGGAAGTCTATCTCATTATCCTGTCAGATCATAACAGCAGTTCAGCTGAAGATGACAGATACTGAAGGTGGGAGGAAACTATGAACAAGCTACTGTACTGGTGACATTCTGCCCACCCGATATTCTCACATCAGAAAGGGATGGATGTCAAACCGACGAAACGCTGTTTCTCCTCGCTGCATTTCCTGTGATGTGTGAGATTCTTATGATCTCAATGACCCCCGTTTTGCATTGTATCAAAGATTTGAGGACGGTAGAGAGAGAAAAACATTATGGAGGATAAAAATTGAATGCTCATTATATTGTGTACTTTGTACTTAAACTAACAAGTAAACAAACAAACGCTTCGGGCCCATTAGTTCTGCTTGGTTTGCACTGGCACCATACATTGAGAGGGGAGAAGAGGGGAGAAAGAAAAAAAAATGGCAGCATTTCAACGAGGCGTCATCATCAACTGTGGCAGGAGAGGGAGGATGATCTTATTGAATTACCTCACTTTCTGCTGTTGCATTCAATAAGGGTGACTCAAGCTTAGGGAGTGGTTGTTGGTTTGATGAATCTTTATTAAAGTAAAGAAGGTGTAAATGAGGCTGCGGATGAGCAAGTACTCCTGTACATTCACATCCATTCTTGTCCCATGGATCACCAGTAGCCAATCAGGTCGTGGTGATGTCATTGCTCTTCGTGTCATTAATGTCTAAAGGTCATTTCTCCTGTTGGGAGTCTATTCCATCTGGTGTTCAATTTCCAATTTCCCAAATGAGTGCTCGAAAGATTATTTAAATCTGAAGGACTACCTTCTATCAGTGCTAGAAAACTGTTGGCTTTTCTCTTTGCTATGCTCTAAACAAGACCAGTTGGATTGCAGTAGCACATAGAGGATAATGAACCATGGTCATGTCAATAACTACTGTAGGTATAGTGTCACCTTGAACGCCTCGTATCAAGTTCTAAAAGGACATTGAATAGCTTAATTCTTTAGTATAAAAACAGATTGATGTTGTGCATTGTATGTTTGTGTAGTATTATGTTATGCCATTGATATGATTTGTCCCGGTCCAAATCTGAAGGTTCAGTAATGGGCGATCTAGTTCACCATGATTGCAAAACAACCCTCATCTCTCTACAGCCTTGAAGTTTCATTTGTTTATCATTTTCTCTCAGCCAGAAAACATGATTATGCAGTTGAGTTTATTTTTCTTTCAGTCAATGAAAGATTGGTTTAATGGGATTCTGTGTCCAAAGCACAGTTTGGAAGCAAAAAGAGAATGTTGTTGTTGTTGGCTCCATCCCAGAACCCCGGTACAGTACCTGGTTTTGATCGAATCGGCTCCTTCAGTATCGAAAAGGCTCTTACAGTTAATAACTAGTTCACCTTGAACGCCTTGCATCAAGTTCTAAAAGGACATTTAATTGCTTATTTCTTTAGTATAAAAACATTTAACGTTGTTATTTGCCTTTTAAAGCAGTTATTTGGTTTACTTGCAGATTTGATTTGCAAAGTTATTCAGGTTATATGAATCTCTCAAGTAACCTTAGGACATCCATAGTGACATCCATAGTGTCATGCAAAGTCAGGCATTTTCATCATAATTCAGTTGACAGTCTGAAGATGAGCAGACATGAATTATGAACTATGAGCATCTGACACGATGAGTAAGAAACAGGATGATGACACAAACATATCCTGAACTCACTCCTGAAAAATTGAACACGGTCTGGTAAAAAGGTCCGCATGTCGGCAATTCTCAAGTCGCGCCAATAAGCTTAAAATAAAAAATAAAAATGTTTTCTGTTTTTTTTCATATTATGAAAGTGAAGAGCCCACTCAATATAACAAACAACAGTTTTATGATCTCTAAATACTAATTAGTGAGTTGGATTCACTGTATTATGTCCCGTCCTGCTTCAGGCTATTGGGTAAGTGACATGGCCTGTAAACAAACATACGTTTTAGGACGCGTTCAAAAGCAAGGGCTGTGTGATCATCTAATTATGTGTAGTTATGTGTTTTTAGCATGTTGATGTTCTATCAGCATGTTGTGATGTGCTAAACATGCAGTTAGATGTTCATAGCGATGTTCTTTCTTAGCTGCTAGCTGGCTACCAACGTGACGGTAACAAACGCGTTTGTTTTGATTCACAGCGAGGTTCTCTGGTATTTGGTTTGAGGTGTACCAACGTTCAAATAAGCATATCTTCAACTATTTTCAATTTATGACACATCATTTGAAAGCTTTTACAATCTGCACTTTCATAATCTGTACAAAACTGAAAAAAGACCTTGCCCTACTTGGGGACTTTTTCAACAGACTCTGTCACAAATGATGGCCATACAAAGACAACATCTGACTGGTGTAAGCTGTCTCAGGATGACTCTATTGTATATTGACAATATTGTATTCCCACCTCCTACACACACATAGGCTTCTGTGATTACAGTACATCAACAAAATCTACTATGTCTGTAAGGCACACAATCAGGCCTCTAAGGACAGTATCCAGAACCTCACCTCTACCAAGCTCTCCATGGAGAGGAAGTGAGTGACTGCACTGCGCTGGAGGGACCAAGGAGGGTTTGTGTCTAAACATCCCATGACTTATTACTGTACTGAATGGTGTTGTATTAGCATTCGCTTAGGGACTTCCTCTGTCTACTTCACCTGCCTCTCAGTCTGAATCCCAGGTGACATATCAAGGGAGGCTGGTGGAGGTTGGTAGATATCAGAGGAAAGGCTCATTGTGATGCATGGAATGGAATGAGGAAAGGGATCAAACACGTCTCCTTGATACCATTCCTCTTACCATTCCATGCATCACATTGAGCCCGTCCTCCGACTTCTGCCTCCACCAGCCTCCCCTGTAGCATATGCAGTAAAATAGGGCAGTTGTTCCCAAGTGGGGTTTGATATGAAATAGGGTTTGAAGTGAAGCAAGCCAACTGTTCATGTACAGTAAGTAGAAATGTGCCTGCCCTTTTTTTTCTTCTTTCTGCCATTTTTGTCGATAGTCATTGATTGTTAGCTTGAATATGAACCAGGGGAGGCCGGTGGAGATATACTGTAAATCAGAGGACAGGCTGATTGTAATGCATGGAATGAGGAATTGTATCAAATGTATGTGGATTCGGATTTCTACCTCCATCAGCCTCCACTCTCTCCTCAAACATGAAACAACAACATCAGACAGGGAATGAAGAGAGAGAAGATGCTGGAAACAACTGCTTGTGACCGAGTGACTAGGCATGTTCGATGCATTTCTACTGTATGTGTGTCCTCTCTTAAACCATGGTACTGTTAGGGCTTTCACACCGGCAAAGAACCGTGCCGGTTCGCGTTTGGGAACCTCCGAACGTTGGCGCTGTCTGGCGAACGAGCCCGCGTTCATACCAGTGTATAACGCGTGCTCGTTCGCCAGACAGCGCCAACGTTCGGAAAAAGCCCTATGTGTGATCAGATCTATTCTGCTGTAGTAAACCATGGTCCTGTGTGACCAGATCTATTCTGCTGCTAGTAAACCATGGTCCTGTGTGACCAGATCCTCTATTCTGCTGTAGTAAACCATGGTCCTGTGTGACCAGATCTATTCTGCTGCTAGTAAACCATGGTCCTGTGTGACCAGATCCTCTATTCTGCTGTAGTAAACCATGGTCCTGTGTGACCAGATCTGTTCTGCTGTAGTAAACCATGGTCCTGTGTGACCAGATCTGTTCTGCTGTAGTAAACCATGGTCCTGTGTGACCAGATCTGTTCTGCTGTAGTAAACCATGGTCCTGTGTGACCAGATCTATTCTGCTTCTAGTAAACCATAATCCTGTGTGACCAGATCCTCTATTCTGCTGCTAGTAAACCATGGTCCTGTGTGACCAGATCCTCTATTCTGCTGCTAGTAAACCATGGTCCTGTGTGACCAGATCTGTTCTGCTGTAGTAAACCATGGTCCTGTGTGACCAGATCTGTTCTGCTGTAGTAAACCATGGTCCTGTGTGACCAGATCATCTATTCTGCTGCTGTAGTAAACCATGGTCCTGTGTGATCAGATCCTCTATTCTGCTGCCGTAATAAACCATGGTCCTGTGTGATCAGATCCTCTATTCTGGTGCCGTAATAAACCATGGTCCTGTGTGATCAGATCCTCTATTCTGGTGCCGTAATAAACCATGGTCCTGTGTGACCAGATCCTCTATTCTGCTGCCGTAATAAACCATGGTCCTGTGTGACCAGATCCACTGTTCTGCTGCAGTAGTAAACCAACTATGATTCACACCACCAGATGGAGCTCAGCAGACTGCTAACAAGTGGTTTTCAGAAAAAGAAAATTAGGACTGATGGTTCAGACGTCGGGCTGCAGAGACCATGATTACACAATCCAGTAATACAGACTTTCCTTATGTAACTAGTCTTATCACATAGTACAAGTATAGTATCAATTGTCACTTGTTTTTGTTTTACTCAAAGACCCTTGTGACACCCAAACAGAGCCATGGACATGGCTAATCACCCCAAATACTGTGTTGCCGTAGCGATGGAAAGGACTTTGCCATGGTGATGAGAGGGTCTGCAGGTGGTGACATCACCAAGATCCACAGGCCACTGCAGGAATCAGGTGGGTGTGGAGGCATCCTGCGGTTTCCTACAAATAACCTCACCAATGTGGCTTTCTTTTCTTTATCCACGTTGTGATATTCAAAAAGATGACGATAATTGTACAGGTAATCAGTACTATGGTTTGTTTCCACAATATAATGGAAACTGAGGTAGGAGGCTGGGTTTCACCTACCCAGAGAAGAGAGAGAAACAACAATCCATGTAGTGATATTCAAACAGATTGAGTATTGTTTACAATGGAAACTGAGGTAAGAGATTGATTATATTCTTGATTATATTCAGAGTAGAACACATCAGCATGTGCAAAGAACACCAACTGAGACGCAGTAGTATAACAGCAAAGTTCTTGAAACTAGAGTATATCGAAAACCCATTTTTATTTCTCACTAGCAATTACTAATTCTCACTACCGATCACATGTATTTGGAATTATACATTCAGTGCGTGGTACACATGTACATCATCATAATGAGGAGGAATTATTCATAGCATGCTGTGTCCCCGTCATACGGTGGCTCAACAGGTACAAAATGAACGAGTTCAAGGACACATACAAGGTGTCCTCTCAACAAGCTGTTATTTGGACAAGCATTTATCCTTCAAGCCCACAATTCCACAAAGTGTAATCCCTCTTCACCACAGAGTCCTGTTTGGAATAACAAACTTGTGCTGTACTTCTCTTGTGTACTGAATGCATGCAGCATTCAACTCAGTGGCTTGTGATTATGTTAGTCTCCAACACAGAAGAGAAATTCAGATATTTCAATATTTTATCATTTTTTTGTATTTTATATTTTTATATTTTATATTTTTGTTTTTGGGACTATTCCGTGACCAAATATAGTATAGGATAGTATCGTATATTTTTTCAGTAGAACTGTAAGAGGAAAGAGAGGATCCACTTATTAAGAAAGTGAATTATCATTTCCCATACAAAAGAAATATTCAAGAACCACTTTCCAACACATGATTGTACCAGGTCTAAACTAAGAAAGAGCCAAATATGTATTTTGTACATTCTATTTGGGGTTGTAATTTGTATGAGCTGGTACAGCTTTTTAATTAACACCTAAGCATGCTCCCGCCAACTAATAGGGCTGTGTCTTTTCACTTGCCTGCAGAACAAGAAGTAATTGTTGTTAGCTAATGTTCTCTGTGGCCACTGATTTCAGATGATTGTATCGGTACTCTTCCAGCAGTTTCCTCCCTATATATGTAATTGGAATTACCACCCCTCGACCTGTGAGTTTTGTCATATTTCATTATTTATTATCACCCGTGTCAGTGAATAAGCTGAGGCTTTTCCAATAGGCAGGTTTATTGAACACACACAATTATGGGAACCTACAGAAAGGATGCATCTCCTGTGAGGTAAATTACCATAGCTGTCAGTTACCTCTCGCTTTTTTATATGGCCATAAAGTAGAAGTGAGGGTATGCGATATGATGCTATAAAAGAGAGACAGAGCAGTTGCAAAAACAACATATTGAGGGGGAGTAAAGCATTTGTTCTCATGCACTGTAATCTTTTTTTGTGAAGGCTATTAAAGGTTTGTTGTATGTCGCTTTGAATGAAGGCATCTGCTAAATGCCAAAATATGTAATAATGTGTGTGGTGTTTGTGTGTGTGTGTGTGTTTATCTTCAATGCATCTGGCCCATCCAATAACCTGTTTATGGCTTCTCCTCTTCATTATGCAACAAAAACAAAAACACTTAGCTCCTGCGTATTATTTAATCAGATTTCACCACATCATTCAGTTATTCAACGACAGGGCTCTTGTCACTGCAACACAAATAGTTTTGAATAAGTGCTTATCAAGGCATGTTGTTTATGTCTGGGCAGTAATACCCCCAAATATGGTGTTTCAATGGGTGCATGTGACAGCAACAAGAGCATGCTAAAATGCATGCTAAAATAGTGTTCCACCTATCCCAAATCTTTAACTTAAAACCAACAATAGACCAGCTCTTACCACCCTAATGGCTAAACTGGAGCACAAGACCTTTGATAATAGGTATTTAACGGTTTACCTCATATGGATCTTTGTCAGGACAAAAGATACATTTTACTCCCTATGAGTTAAACAGTTATCTGTATTATACTATTATAATATATACACTATAATGACTTTAACTGTCACAGTTAATATACACTATATATTATAATATTATCTATATTATTATCAAAGGTCTTGTACAGGCAGCATAGAGTGTTGACCTTTTAGTTTCAAATTAGAGTCAAATTAGATGTTCAAATGATAGTATAATGGTAGTATATAGTATATATGATGGTATATAGATGATAGTATAATGATAGTAAAATGGGAACACATAAAAATGTAGGTAAAAGAGCGTACGTACAATTATATCAGGTAAAAAATCTGACAACAAACATCTGACCAAAAGCCATATGACACCAATCTACAGTATGTCATCAATGATTTATTGCCATTTCTCTGCAGTTCTTTAGCAGTGGCTTTTGTGACAGTTAAAGTCATATTAGTGAACCATTGCACAAATGAGATGGCCTACCTGTCAGCTTTCACATCAATCACCAAGCAGAGTTAGGTTAGATGAAACTCATAAGAATTCTAAATACAACACAGTGATAATTTTCTACCCTACCCGCCAACATTGGCAAATTAGCATAGTAGTTAGACCTGCTGGACCTGAAAGAAATGTGAATCATAAACAATCTACCCTGTGGTGAGTGTAATAATAATAATAATAATAACATCAATAACAACAACATTGCATTTATTTTGTATAATGCATTTCTCAGCACTCAAAGACACCACATCCCATGGAGAATATAGATAAATAAAAAAGTAAAACAAAAGCACAGTCAATAAAAACAACAATTAAAATAGTTTAACGAGTTAGTTTAGCGAGTTTAAACAAATGGGTTTTGAGGGAACGTTTGAAGGAGGAGAACATGCCGGATTCTTTGATGTGGTTTGCGAGAGTGTCCCAAAGAGCGGGGGCTGCGGTGATGAAAGCCTGGTCCCCCAAGGGTACGCTGTTTAATCCTGATGATGGACAAGGAGGTTGGCTCAGCTGACTGGCGTTTGCAGGTAGGGTTGTGCTGTAGGAGGAGGTCAGAGAGGTAGGAGGGTGCCATGTTGTTGAGGGCTTTGTAGGTGGCTTTCTACATGGGCTTTGTAGTGTCGGCGACAGTTACAGTAGTAGACCAACAAAACTACTGTACTGTAGATTGAGTCAATACTGAGTGTGCTGGAAAACCTGGTCAGTGCAGTAGATTTGTGGTGCTCAATTTAATTAACAGTTTATTTTTATTTTATTTTTTACAATTACCAAATCTGTAGGGTCTATAGTTTTGCACTGAATAGTGGCCTTGACATGCTTATGACTCATGGCTGTGACCCTGGGATTTTCCTATGTATTTCCTGAATTTAGATGACTATCTACTATTATATGATATCTACTGACTTACTACTTTCTCATGGCTACTTTACCTAAATGTCCATATCCTCCTCAAATCAACAAATTCCTTATATGGTCACCGATAGTCGCGGGCAGTTGCTGTCCTTTCAGCACCACGCCCTAACACCTGATAGCAGCATTGTTGTCCCGTGTTGTTGTTAGACCCTGCCCTTCCGCAAGTCCAGGAAATTGACCCCCCCCTTCTCTTTACCCATTGTTGAGAGCCAAGCCAAACAGAGACGCATTCTTCACCGAAACTTTCAGTAAAAAGTTGCGGTTTGCCGTCAAATAAGATCATTCATTGCCACTCACGCTGTGGCTGTCGATAGTTTTCAAGTATCGGAGCTTTTCATTAATCGCTTAATCTCAAGGTTAGGCCCCGTAGGAGTTGGGAAAGAGCAAAAACTTTGGAGCACGGAAGGAAGGAATTCGTGTCCCGATTCCATTCCACCATTTTGAGGTGATTTTTTTTCCGAAGTTTTTTCAAGTGGATTGTTCTTTCGGTAAGTTTGTGATAGTTAAGTGTTAAAGTTGGGGTTGTTTAACATTTTTCGCGACTGTTGGTCATGAGATGTTTTCTACTGAGTTGGACCAAACAAGTGTCGCATTTTCTTTGACCAAAAACTAAACACGAAGTGCGAAACTCCGTCCGTTGGGAGGCTAACCTTAGCTAACAACAGCTATAACTGGGAAAATAGCTCATAGCTATATCTAATGATAAAAGTGAGGTATTTCGTCAAACAAAATGTGCTGTGTTTATGCTGCTTAAGCTAGTTATCTACCTATAATCTATCATGTGGTTTGGCCGTGATCTCGTTTGAATGTTAGCTAGTGACGTGACGTCATAACTACTAGCCAAAGCTAACAGGCTAACTAACTTCTCATCCTGAAGTTTGTAGTTTAACACAAACGTTTATCAGTAGTACCCACTTAAATTATACCACCGATAGCTATAATAATAATTTATGTTTTCATTCGCCATTTAATTCCCAATTGTTCCGTGTAAACCTTCAGCGTGATTCAGTATCTATCATAGGTTCTGTACCACACCCTCCTCCACCCTCACTCACCTACGTACCTCTACCCCTACTCACCTAAACCCTCTACCCCATCTCACCTAAACCCTCTACCCCATCTCACCTAAACCCTCTACCCCATCTCACCTAAACCCTCTACCCCATCTCACCTAAACCCTCTACCCCATCTCACCTAAACCCTCTACCCCATCTCACCTAAACCCTCTACCCCATCTCACCTAAACCCTCTACCCCTACTCACCTAAACCCTCTACGTCTACCCCGACTCACCTAAACCCTCTACCCCGACTCACCTAAACTCTCTACAGTTGGTCACGTTATGAAATGAATTAATCTCTACTTGAGTTTCTTTCAGCGTTTTTCACAAGTTTTTTTTTACCAAAGTAACAACTCTCAAACACAGGGCCATGACTTCTGTTCTAGCTGTGGTCGACCACAACAGCTAATCTGTGCTCACATATAAACGTATAATAATAATAATAATAATAATAACCTTTATTTGTATAGCACTTTTCCTGCAAACGTTGCAGCAGTCTTGACTTGAAAATATTTGCTGAGGTTGCATCCCTAGGCTAATGTAAACACATAGGCATCCTGGTTAGAGAAACGTCATTGGATAGGGGTTTACCCTGTTATAGTTTGGCTTGTTTTTTTGCATTTGGCCTAGTTTCTGCTCTACCTAGTGTCTCCACACTAACGCCCCCCCCCCCCCCAATACACAGCTAGAGCCAACCAACTTCTCATTCTAGGCGTCCAGCCCCCGCTCAACCCCCAGGGCTCCATGATTATCCTTGCCTCTCAATGCGTGATGGCTAATCAATAGAGCTGCAATCACCGCCTGAAAAGGAAAATCGAAAAATGGGCCACAATGTTACTCTGCTCCGCTTATGGCTGTCAATCTAGCCGTGATGGAGGGAGCCTGTCTCTAAACGGCATATGAATATTTATAGGCTAATGGTGTCTGATCTAAGCCGTGGCTTAGAAGAGAGGTTCCACATGCAATCTTGTAAATTATGGACTGTATATACAGCTTTTATTTTTTTTGACTGGATGACAGCCTCTTTTCCAAACACATTGGTCGGCCTAGGTTTCAGGCTTTTATTCAGATCATTTGCCGTCCATGTAGATATATTCTGTCACGACGTTGAGCCTATTGTTAATGTATAGTGCTTTGCAGCTTCAGGCATTAGTCCGCACATCAGTCCTGTCGTTCTCTCCCTTAGAATCTGTGACCATGACAACCATTAACACCGCCAACATCAATTTCAAATGGGACCCAAAGAGCCTGGAGATCCGTACGCTGGCTGTGGAGAGACTGCTGGAGCCCTTGGTCACTCAGGTAAGGTTGTCTATGTACATTTTTCATAGCATTTATTTTTTATTAATTCATTAACAATTGGTAAAATATTTATTTAGTATAGCATTCAGTCAATGCCTAGGCCTATAGTTTTCTAAAGAACGAGAGAGAACCTATACATGCACACTCATAAACAAGCAGTGTAGCCAACATCTCACCTTTGTCACCTTTTTATATTTGAACATCTGCTATCCCCTCTTGTGTCCTGCCATAGGTCACGACTCTGGTGAACTCCAGCAACAAAGGCCCGTCCAACAAGAAGAAGGGGCGCTCTAAGAAGGCCCATGTGCTGGCCGCCTCCGTGGAGAACGCCACCCAGAACTTCCTGGAGAAAGGAGAGAAGATCGCCAAGGAGAGCCAGTTCCTAAAGGACGAGCTCACCGCAGCTGTAGAGGACGTCCGCAAGCAAGGTAATAATAATAATAATCATTGTTTAATTAATTATTATAATGAATAAATTATAATTATATCACGCCTTTCCACCTTACACAGATGCACAAAGCAATTAACAGTGTATGGGTGGGGGGGGGGGACTCGCCTCATCCACTGCCAATGTGGGCAGTGATGTCACAACAGCCACGATGCACCAGAAAGCTCACCCACACATCAGCTGTTAGTGGAGAAGCTTCTAGGCAGTGTGTGACAGGAGGTACTTTCCACTGTGATGAGAGAGTTCTCAGAGCTAGATTAATCATGCGTTCATCCTGATCAATGTTCCCTCCAGTTTTGTCTTGCTGTGACCATTTTTTGATGCTTGGGGAGACAGGAAAATGGGAGGCTCTCTCTTAATTAGGTGGTGATGGGGGGGGAACAATGCTATTAGCATATTAGATAGTTTGGCCTTGTTTCTGTTTTTGACTTCCACAACAAGTTTTTATTAATCAGTGCCCCATGTTATTAATGTCTTCCATGCCCTGTCAAATTGTTCTGCATCTCATTTCTCAATAGCTTGTGTTGCCATGTTGATATTGATGCATACTGAAGGAGAATAACACACTGCTAGAGAGAATCGTCTTCCCCATCTCTTATTTAAATAGTGTGCATGTGTCTTCTTCCATCATCTGTGAGTTGATTAGCCCTGCAGGTAAATGTGCAGGGATAGCAGTTCCAGAGCTTTGTTAATCTTTGTGGGTGCAAAGTGGATTAGCATGGCATCTGTTTTAAAATGTTATCTGTTGGTTTGCTAATCCTAGGTATGTGAGCTAACTTCTGAGCTAAAGAGGGACTGCCACAAGCTGTTAGCTACACTTTCCAAGTCCACTCTGGATGTTTCTAATTCGTGCTGTTGCCACGGAAATTACAAGGATCTCATAAGTCCTGCATGAAGCAAAGGGTTATGGGGGGGTGGGCAGGTGGGCGGGCGGCAGCGTCATTGATGATCTCAGATGTTTTAAATGGCTATATCAACCTGCTTGCTGAGACTGACACCTTCCATTTCAGATTGAATTTCACGCCTCCCATAGCTCAGTGTCAGGAATCTGTCAGGAATCTGCCATCAAATCACCATCAAATGAAATTGCAGTTTATCTTACGATAGAAGCTCGTTCCTCCTCCTATTTGAGATGACTCCTCTGCTCCAGATGTCAGCGTGGCATTTGGCACACTCGTCAAGCCTTACTTGAGACTAGTTGTTATCACTTGTTGAAGTGATGTAGTTGTCACTGTCTGCTATGACTGCCTGTGTACCTCAGCAGACATGCAGCATCTGAGGCACCCCGCTGCCTGCGTGTGTCCTGGTGGAAGTTAGGGGACGTGGTGTCAGTAGACGGCCAGCAGTGTGCTCAGTGCCAGTGAATGTCACAATAGCTTTGGTATGCTGTCATTGGACAGGAATTCAGAGTCTGTTGGTATCTGGTGCCTAGGCCTGGCTGTCATTTATGCCACACTACTCAGCCGAGCGTGGCCAGACTGATAATGCTGCCATTGAGTGAGGCTAAACCCTCACCGGATTCAATTTTCCACCCAGCTGTGGCTTACCAGCTGTTTAAATGGCGGAGGAGAATAAAGGCAGATATCGTTTGGGGAGGACTACACATGCATGTTAAAGAGTGTTTTTCTATTTTTTTTATTTTTTTTAACGGTGTTGGTTTCTTCATCTTTCTAGTCAACATTGTGCTACTACCAACAATACCTTTCATGTACATTACAAAACATATATTCATTCAACAGTCAGCATCAGAATTTCACAGCTGAATTGATACGGACTGAATTGATAAGGACTGATAAGCCTCTCCTCTTTCCTTTGTCCTCTTTCCTGTCTGTCTTTAACTACCCCCCTTCACGTCACCCGACTGCTGCTGTGGCTTATTGTGTGATATATATTTTTATCATTTCATCATGCACTCGGTGGGCTGCAGGTGAGCATCGGTCCAGCGGAGATGGATGAGAGTTTATTAAAGGAGCGCTGATCACTATCTGCCCTGTGAAAATGGCATTATTGATCTAGCCCACCGGGGGAAATGGCAGTCTGAAGGTGGGGAAGAGCAGGTGAAAGACCACGTGTTGGTTATCATTCGTAGAAATGTGTTTTCTTTCAGTCGGGGGTAGAGCAGTCAGGATGTCTGAGATGTGTTTTCCTTATAGACGAAGTGGTGTAGGTTAGGGTTGGATGGTTTTTTGGTTTCTGAAAATCGTTTTTTGTCAAAAGCGTCAAGAAATTGATAGAGTAGGCTAACTTACATTGTCAAACTTCTACATGCAACAGAACAGATCACCCAGCATTGCTAATGAAAAGAATCAATGAATGTGAGTCTAATACCAATACTTGTGCAATAGGTCTTAAATTGTCTTAAACGTGGTCTTAAAAAGGTCTTAAATGTAAGTTGTTGAAACCTGCAGGAACCCGCATAATTAGTACTTTGAGAACAGGTTGCTTACATTAATTATGCAGGTGTTAAGGTCAGGGCCATCGCTACTTACACGCGCATCATTGTTAGACCACTGTTAATGCTAGAGCTACCCATCTACCACCGCTAGTGCTAGGCTATCCATGTAGCACTGTTAGTGCTAGCACTATCTTCCCCCCCATTTTCTTTGTTTTCGGGCAAAAAAAAGAAAAGTGTCACCTTTTTGGACCATCACCAGTTTGCACCCCTGATAAAGAATTTGAAACCGTCCAAACCTATTGTAAGTGCTGTGGTGTATTATCTTCATCAACCACCCCTCTTACAAGTTACCACTCAGTAGCCTGTGTATAGCCGGTGTGTTCCCCAGTGGCTCCTGAAGCACCTGGCAGGGCCGCACACATTTCTGTAGTCCAAAGATCCATTCAAGGCCTTTAAGGCCTGATATTTAGCAGACAGATTTAGTCTCTCCAGGCAGGGCAGAGGCAGCGGTGGGAGAAACGACCTTCAGGAATTGAAGGAGACTGCTCCCAGAAATGACAATGATAACCTGTTAAATAAAAGTAGGCTAGTAATAACACGTTACCCCACGTTATGTCTGGAGTCTGGACCTATCTTTGTCTCATGGCAGATAAGGCACAAATAGTTTTTTTTACCATTTGACTTGGCCCACTTACCTTTTTACAGAACAATGATTTTACAAACTAATCTCGTTGATTTAGTCTGAACATTAATGTTTACATTTTGAGCGTTAGAGCTTGTCGCAATGAACACAAAATGTGTGCCTGAACATGAAGAAAACTGTTTGTGTGTCTACTGTCTAGTCCATAACGGGAGGCTACAAACCTAATTTGTGTGCCCAGTCAACTGTGTAGGCCTTTCAAATGTGGGGCAAAGTGTAGCTATGGACCTAGAGCCTTTGTTGTGGATTTGACCTCCTTTTTGTGTGTGTGTGTGTGTGTGTTTGTGTGTGTTTGTATGCACGCATGCACGCACACACACACACATACATTCACTCCCTCACTGTCTGTGTGTATGTTCGTTCACTCACTCAGACTGGCTGTCTGTTTGAGGTCAGTGGCCATGAGTGTGGTGTGTGCGCACATGTCTAGATCTGTGCGTGTTTGTCTGGCCTGTTTGACCCTCGACCGGCAGGGTAATTGCGTAGGCTGCCTCTCTTCCCCTGATCTTAAATGAAGACTTATTATCTAATGCAGTCAACTTGTTGCCTGCGCACTCGGGCTGCTCAGGCATTTGCAGTCTGTCCCAGCAGTGGGGTCAGAGTAGCACTGGGGATGGTGAAGATGACGATAGAGGAAGCCACATTCTCCCTTAATGTGGTTCTGGGCCCAGCAAATTAGCCGCAGCATGGCTAAGTTTGCGTGCCGCTTCTCGCCAAGGACCAGAGTGTCATGAGAAATTATTTATGGTGTTCGTAGACGGACTGACGGACAAGGAAGAGCGGCGGTGTCTGTTTACACAGAGCCCCACCGAGGTCATGTGAGGGAGAAACCTGGATGATACCAATCGATATGAGTCAAGCACCGGTGTTTCCACTGGATATTTGTCACCACAGGAAAGGACCCCTGAAATAAAATAATTGGCTGCTGGCTTGAAAATGAGTGACGTTGTTAGCCCTGGACATCCGGGGGTCGAGCCCCGAGTATGTTTTATGAATAACCTGGATCTCCGGATCCTGTAGAAAAAATGCAAAGAAAAAAAAGTTGCCATCTACCGCATTGCCGTCGATTTAGTGCAAGCGCCCACTCCTCTATTTAAACTTGACGAAACGTGCGCTGGGCTATGCCCCCAATGTTTCAAGATCCTAGCAACGCCTCTGTTAAAAATGATTCATTGAATTTATTGGACATCAGAGTAGGTGGGGGAGGGGGTTCTGCTTCACCTGTGAAGGGTGAGATTGAGGAACATTGCCTGCAGAAATCTTAGCCTGACTGCAGGTTGATAGACGGATGAATGGATGGATGGATGGGTACCCTGTTGTTTTATACATGGCACTAATGGGAGTGCAGCATGATTTAGAAAACATGGTATGAACCTGCCTCACGCATCGGATGCCTCCAGTCTGATTAAAATAGTACGCTCTGCCACACTCTGAACCAGTGATTCCACTCCAGTTCTCCCCTCATCAGCGCTGGCCCGAACCACTGAGTCAACACCTGCTGCCAAAGCTCAGCTAAGCTAGCAGGATTTTTCCATTCCATTTGACACATTTCAGAACAGATTCCAGAGAAAAGAGATTTGAATAGGATGTTATATAATAGAGTAATTTTACTGAGTAGACACTTTTATCCAAAGCAATTTACAGGCCCAACCAGGAGTCAAGTCGACAACCTCAATGTTACAAGAACCATTTAACCATTTACCCAACATGATTTTGAAACTACTTTTGGGGTATCATCATCATCATTAAATGCAAATCGAACAATAACATGTTCAATTGCATTGTGCAGTCTGGGGCTGTTTCGTCTACTATTAGGTGGTTTTGCTCTTAGCCGTTTTATTTCAGTAGTCAGTAATTGTGTTTTATTTTTTCTCATGGAGCACAAGCTACGCACAGAAAGGTCCAGAGTGTCTGAGCAGACTTATCCACTCTGGAGACCAGGGGTGGCATAGCAGTTGTGTTGGTGTAATTATATACGGCTATATCGTTTTAGAAAAATGGTGCAACACACAATTAAAACGAATATTTTTTTTTTTTACAACAAACGTGTTTTCCCGAATTGTGTGGTTTATTGATGTTATCATGCCACACGTTCTCCGTTTTCAGTTGATAGGACCCCTAAACATACAGTATGTTGAGTTCTGATTGCTGATCAGCATCTGGGCTTTCTAACGATACCAAATGTCTCTGAACTGCCAATGATGAGCGAGAGGAGCCAGTTACAGTCTGAGTATTACTGAACAGTGATTTGGAGAAATCCGCTGCTGAAGTTCACTCTTTCTTACCGGGAACTGTATTCCACCCGCAGCTTAAATGAATATACCACTAGTAGGGCTGCACGATTTGGGGAAAAAAATCGAATTGCGATTATTTGGACAGATATCGCGATTGCGATGAATTTGCGATTTAAAAAAAAAATATATAGCAACAAAAAAAAGGGAGTTTTTGTAAAGTGTGGCCATATCTCCGGCTAGGAAGGTCGTATCAACGTGCAGTTTGTTTGTACGTCTTCAGGGGACTTAGAGGCTCCCTCCTCTAGCACCCCCACAGCCCGAGCTACGAGTGAAAGAACTAAACTTACATTGGGTTGCTTTAAAGTTGGGTTGCTTTAAAATCAAGCTTCAGATTAAAACATGTGATGGAGCATTACTAACCTGACTCAGGTGGTTTGTTTCACACAACCATCTAGGAAAGCTTAATTGGAAGCTGTTTGGAAAAGGGCAGGTACTTTCAAAAAATACTTGGCAGGTGATTGGATGAATCTATCTATCACCTATTTTCAGAGAGCATTACCACATGATGCCATCAAACTATTAACTGCTCTAATTCTAATGCAAGGATGAGAACTTAAAATATATGAATTGGGACAACATATTTATTTATGTTTTTTTTAAACAGCAACACCATTTTGTTTCTCTCAACAAGTGTCTTTTTTTTTTACGTTCATTGACGTTGACGTTCATTGACGTTGAATCCGACGCGCTGTATGACGTATCCCATACGGGTAGTGGTGTTTCTCAACCCTCTCCTCGGGGCGCCCCAGCCGCTCCACATATTTGATCTGTTCCACCACCAGCACACCTGATTCAACTAATCAAGTCCAAAGCAATTATGATTTGGACTTGATTAGTTGAATCAGGTGTGCTGGTGGTGGAACAGATCAAATATGTGGAGCGGCTGGGGCGCCCCGAGGAGAGGGTTGAGAAACACATAGTGAGTTGGACTTGTGATCGGAAGGTTGTGAGTTCAAATCCCGCCTGAAACCACACCACTACTAGTGTGCCCTTGAGTAAGGCACTTAGCCCTCAGTTACTCCAGGGGGAATGTCCCTGTAATTCGTAATTGTAAATCGCTTTGGATTAAAAAAGCGTCTGCTAAAGGGCAAAAAAAAATAAAAATAAAAAAAAATCGCAGGCAAATCGCAGGCTTTGCGATTAGCTAATCGCGTCATTTCAAATCGCGATTTCGATTTAAAATCGATTAATCGTGCAGCCCTAACCACTAGGTATTTTTTTGTCTGATATTTAGCAGATCACGTTGCCATCATAGCAAGCTGTCTGTGTTCAGTTATTTTAGCAATGTTTACAGTTGGTGCAGCTACTGTAAGCAGATATGCTGCAGAGTGGTAAAAAAAAAAAGAAAAAAAGGTTAAAATGTCTTTATGGCCTTTCAGTCAACCAATATTTGTGGTTGGGTCCGGGGCAGCTCCAGGGCAGCCTAACAGGCCTTTCATGTCTCTCCTCTCAGGTGACTCCATGAAGCAGGCGTCAGGGGAGTTTGCGGAGGACCCGTGCTCCTCGGTGAAGAGGGGGAACATGGTCCGCTCTGCCAGGGCGCTCCTCTCTGCCGTCACTCACCTGCTGGTGCTAGCCGACATGTCTGATGTCTACAAACTACTGCTGCAGCTCAAACTGGTGAGGAACACACACACACACACACACACACACACACACACACTACCCCTGCACCTTTGCTTCACTAATCATGACCCTAAACATTGAAGTACAGTGCCCTTAAAGTGAAATGATTAGGTTCTTCATCCTCAATGGGTTACATAAATGATTAGTTGGAGGAATTAAACGGCTGAAAATGGTCATTACACAGTAATCAATTAATTACTTGTTCTATTTCTTTTTGGATTAATTACACAACTGGGTAGCATTTGGACCAGGTAGTAACAATTGTGTTTAATGTATTTGAAATAATTACAAGAAAGCACCCAGTGAAACATTGCTTTAAAATTGTAATTTAAAAATGAGGTGCTACCGGTAGCAATTGGGAACTCATGCCTTGCTGCTATTCGGGTCTTATTGCCTGGAAAATCAAATCCCAACCATAAACTAAGATGTAACATGCTCCTTAAGTCCTCTTCTGTTCATGGTACTTTCATTTTGAGCTTCTATCACTATGAGTAACCTGTTCTATGAGTAACCTGTTCTATGAGTATCCTGTTCTATGAGTAACCTGTTCTGACATAATCACACATGTGACGCAATCACACAGTGAGGTAATTGTGTGAGCAGTTAAAACACAGAAGATTATTCTGTTCTGAAGTTTCTGAAATGGCTGCAGTTGTTTGCCAAATTATCATGTTAACTCCCCTGTTGAAATTATATGGTATAAACGGAAAGGGATGCGTCACCCATTTTTAACATCACATTCTTATTATATCCAGTGCCATAGCAGTGTCTACATATCTGGAAGTAGCAATTTTCTATCTGATGTTCTGTAGTAAAAGAGATATGAGAAAAGGTCCTATGGTAATTACCCCCTATGATAAATTCCAGCAGGAGTGTGTTTATGGACAGATTTAAAAATGTGTTTTATTTCTGTTGTTTTCACATGGAGGCAAAGCAGAAAGACATTCGTTAGAAAAACCCTGCATGACTCTTTGTTGCTGAGGTCGGAAAACATCCTCAAATATGCTTGGTATGGGCCCCACCCTGTTATCCAATTGGGGTTATTTTCAAACGTTCCCACTTCCCACCGAGCTGGCTCTAACTGGGAGCCCTTACCGAATCTTATCATAGCTCTGTTTATAGCCATCCACTTCATTATCTCCATGTCCATGTCATTCCCTGGCTGTCAGACAACCAATACCACAGGGAACTGCCCGTGCCAACATCCAGTCGGCATAGTGTTGCCCGACATGAGCTCAATGGCCTCACCACCTCAGACAGCCTAAAGGGATGGAGAAGGCCGCTGGAGTCTGTAGACCAGCTGGGTGCTGTGGACTCCACGTGTAATCCTCCATTTAATCTTTGATCCATTCTCAGAGGCGACTCTGAATGTGGTAGAAGCCCAGCTATGAATTTATTCATGAGATTTCTTGCTTGCCGTAGTTCTGACTAACTGGGGAGCTTCTTACTGCAAAGTGTGAAAATCAATGTCTAGGTTGAACGCTGGCCATCACATCATGTTAATATGTGGCACAGTGAGTCAGTGCAGCTGCTCTGCTGCCTCGGCTGATGACGACAGACACATGGACAGGGGGAAGTTGATGGAAGGGTTTTGGGAAGACAGATTTTTCTCTTTTCCATTCTCACCACCAATGTACAATGCAGTTAGTTTCTTTGTGCTGACACACTTCATGTGATCTGGGCTGAGGTCAAGTGAAGGCCCCACGTGTTCTACAAGCTAGTGCTGTTGAATCATTTGCTGCCTGGCTTTTGATGTATTGTCGAGCAGAAAGTCTTGTTTGTACCTGAAATTATTATTCTAGTCATGGCAGCACACAGTGAAGAAACAGCTGCCCTTGCAGAGATTTCCAAAAATAATTCATGTGGTCAGCTTTTTCACCTCTCCCTGAGTGGAAGTGTACTGTGACGGACTTATCCGAGCAAGCAAAAAAAGTCTTGATCTCTGATCCCTAGACTTTAATATCTTGCCTATGAAGTTATTTGAATACATATTTGAAATGGATGTGTAACCTAACCTTTTTGACAAACAAAATATTCCAATGTCACCTGTTCAGGTGGAGGAGAACCTTGTGAAGGTGCGTAACGCAGGAACAGAGCAGGACCTGGGGATCCAGTACAAGGCCCTGAAACCTGAGGTGGACAAGCTCAACATCATGGCTGCCAAGAGACAGCAGGTACTGTACCGTCTGCCAGTAGAGTGCAAAATAACAGCATCCACACACTCAAACACTGCAAAAAAACATAGTTTATTGCAAGCTTTCGGTCACAGGCCTTCTTCAGGCATAAAGCAGACAAGTGAATGCAGTGGTATAAAGGGTTTAAACAACATCACTTGATTTAGCCAATGCACAACACCTGTGTCAAAAAGTTCGCCTAGTGGCTAGGCATCAAGGGAATTGTAGTCTTAGATTTAGTGGACTACAAAAACATACACAAGTGTTCATGAGACAGGAAACACTAAAAAACTAATATTTACAATATACATAGCAGAACAACAAACAATAGAGAAATGCTACGAACATGCAGACATCAGGCAGTAGCCATCATATAGCATAGAACATATACATCTAAAGTAATTTATTCATAGCATAACACTTATGTCGAAATCCTCATTTAGACCTAGGGGCTGTAGACTGTACCGTCTGCCACATGGGAATAAAGGAAGGAGACACGTCTGACAAACACACCAATGTTGGATTTCTCTTGCGACAAGGGTTCAGGGTTCAGGCTAGGGTTGGGCTTTGACCTTGTTGGGCTGCCAGTGGGGTGCTTGTCAGGCAGGTGCCTGTGAGCTGTGAGTGAGAGTGCATCTCTAGCTGTGGCTTACTTACTGTGCATCAGAGAGAATTATCCTTTTCACCCACGGGAGGGGAGTGAGTGAGAGAGTGCCTCATGCTTTTTCTGTGAGATTAGATCCACATAAGCATGAACAATCTCCTTCTCACCAGGTGGAGGGGGGTGAGAGGCCAGGGCGGGGGTATACAGGCTCCATGCAGCACGGGTGACAAAACCCATTACCCTGAGATGAGAATTGGGTGCCGGGTTTTTCCATATCATGTAAGCTGTAGTCAACAGTGAAGTGCATTTCATGATGAATTTTCCAGGTGACATGACTGAGTAATAGGATGAGCTTCACTTCTCTGTGCAGATAGGATACAGTATTCTCACCATACTAATTGTTAGAGATTAAATGTGTTGTGAATGCCGCTATTGTTTTAGACCAGTGTTTGTGTATTTCACATGTATTTCACATGTGTATTCCCCTTGTGCTATGGTTCAGATAATTAATTGAACGGGTTGGTGCAAATACTGTCTTTATTCTGAGTAACTTGTGTCAACTTTGTATCTTCACTACCCACTCAACACCTACAATGTAACTGTCAGTGCATCGACACAAGCGGGAAGACCAATTTTATTTTCCTTAACATAGGCGCCTATTTATTCCTTCAGTTTATGTCTAACTGCTGGTTACTACTACCTCTGTGCCTTTCTATAAAAAGGCAATAGGACTATAATGCTTAGATATCCTGAATGCATTAAATGCATGCATTAAATTGCAACGGCCTATTCTAATGGCCTGATTATGACTGTGAGGCGTATTACCTCAAGGGACAGAAATGAATCTGGGTCATTCAGAGCAAGCTCTGTCACACTTAAGTGTTTCCAGAAGGGCATAACATGACGGTCTTGAAGCTAAAGTATCATCACCCCCCTCCCTTTCTCCCCCTCCGTCTAACTCTTTCACCCCTTTCCCTCTTGCTCCTCCACCCCATTTGCCCTTTCTTCTCTCCCCTGTCCCCCCCTCCCTCCCTCCACCCGACTCCCCCCACGTGAAGGAGCTGAAGGACGTGACCCATAAGGACCAAATGGCGGCGGCCCGCGGGGTCCTGCAGAGGAACATCCCCATGCTGTACACGGCGTCCCGCGCCTGCCTGCAGCACCCTGACGTGGCGGCCTACAAGCTGAACAGAGACCTCATCTACAAGCAGCTGCAGAGCGCCGTCTCAGGCATCTCCAACGCCGCCCAGGCCACCACCACCGAGGACTCTTGCCTCAACAATACTGTAGGGGGAGGCGAGCTGGCCTACGCCCTCAACAACTTTGATGTGAGTGCCATGTTTCACCCAAATGGCGGGAGGCAGGGGAGTGAAATGGGGGGGACGGGGGGGATGTGGGTTGTCCAAGGTAGACCTCAGCACTTGACGATATTAAAACATTATGTTTTTTGCATAGCAGGAGGTGCTTTTAAAAAAATAAATTGTATTTTGTTATTATAGATGTAAACCAATACTGTCCTTACGATTTGGTTTTCAGAACACATTCCATCTTTCATGAGATGACAATTCAGAAGACCCCCCTTTCCCAAGCCCACTCATTAAATATTGACATTGTATAAAGCGCAGTGCTGTGATTCCTCTGATCACGCTGGCATCATAGCTCGTCTTTACTGCTGCTGCGTTTTAAAGAGAACTCCTACAAAATTCTACATTTCTATTCAGGAAGAGTTTCAATTTTTATTGTTACATCACATTACAGAAGTGTGAGAGAGTCAAATTCTTAAGCTTCGGTCCCTTGACATTGCAGCACAGTCAAGATAATAAAGTGACAATAGTTTACAAGACATAAGTGAGACAATCGGACGAGTGACGAGCTGTGGGGGACAATAAGACATTTGTCAGTACGAGCAGAACAGGCAAGGCGTGCGAAGGGGTGTTACTACCGTGTTGTGATATGAGGGAGAGATGTGAGCATGCATGCGGCGTCCCCTCTTCAGGGGACCGCTGGAGCATGACATGTAACACCGGGGGTTACCCTTACCCCATTTTAAACTCTCATCTTTCCTGCTTTGATTTTTTGGGTATTAATCTCAAAAGCTGTTGACATTATCCAGTGTTTGGTTGAACACACTCCAGGGATGCCCCTGGTATCCAGGCTGGAATAAGATTAATTCCTTTTGGGACCAAAACAAAACTGCTTTTGACCGCTACGATTTTATTCCAGGCTTGGATTGCAAATGTTACTTTGAATTTGACTATCCCTAGGTAACAAACTGCTATGTGATATTTTCTGTCAAAAAAATACAAAACTGCTTTAACTTATTTACATTTTTACTATTTGGCAGATGCTTTTATCCAAAGCGACTTACAATTAGAGATTCCGGGACTCCCTGGGGTAACTCAGGGCTAAGTGCCTTACTCAAGAGCACATTAGTGTTGGTGTTCCCAGCTGGGACCAACTCATGACTTTCTGATCACCAGTCCACCTCCCCATTCCCTAGGCCACCACTACCCCTGCTTATGCCTTACTTATGCCTAGAATTATCCAGAAAACAGAGCATGCTGACTGGCTGGGCGTGCTAATATGCTAACGTGCAGAAACATCACGCTTCTCTCCTCAAATCCACCATTGGTGAGGAGCTATCAATTTTCATGAATCCTACCTTTGATGCAGTCTCCTGCTGAAGCACCAATTTTCATTGCAATCCGCAGATGGCAAGTTGCTGATTGTTCTGATTGGAGTGGAACTGTTCCATGTCAACATTCCATTCCCTCCAGTAACTAATTAAACTGACCCGCGATGCCCACTAATGATGAGTTGATAGCATCACAATTTCACTTATTACATGGCTATGTGTTTACTAGTTGCTATGGGAGGGATTCTAAAACTGAGATGAACATGTTATTGGCAGATGTTAATGAGCAACGACGATGCCAAGTCACACTCTGCTCACAAATAATCAGACCTCTTCAGACTTGGGACAGATCCTTCTACTTTCAGATAAAGCTCAACGAACACATCCATAATATAGATTCCTCATCCTTCGTGATGCTGATTTCATCTATCTAGGTCCAAATATGAATAACATTTTATATCAATCCCAGTTTTTACTGGACTGCTCCTTCAAATGTAGCTGGGACAGTACTTCACCTGGGGCAAGCACGGTGTAGAAAAGAGCTAGGAAGAGTCAGAAGTACTAGCGAGCGTGTCGACACAATTGTAACCTCTCCCCGAACCAGAGGTGTGTTCGTAAATTTGCTCTGAGAGCGCCGGAACGCACACTGGGTTCAACGTCATAGAGCGACCAAGTAATTTGATTGGACAAGAGGCATTCCACGAGTGCTGATCAGATTTCCAGAGCATGTTTACGAACGCACCCCAAGTTTTAATGGTGTGTCCTACTGTGTGAGTGTTTATCCCTCTGGTGAACCTCATTTACACTTCTTTCACTTGGTAAAATGTGGCTTGCAATACATTTTTACATGTAATTGATCTTTATAGTCATTGCTTAATGATATACACTGAAATAACACTTAAAGCCATTAACCAGTTTTCCCACTTAATCTTTAACCCCCCTAATTAGCACTTGCCCGTTAGTCTTCTGTGGTCATGGCAACATCCCTCTGCGGTGGAAGGATGTATAGGGCCTTTATATCGCAGCTAATGGCCACCTTAATTGGTAAAAATAAAGCACAGAGGGTGGAGATATGTCCAGCACACACCAGTTTGATCCGAGATGGTGATTGCTGCAGGTAATGCATTGCACACCCATATGTTAACAGGGAACTAAAACTCCTCTGCGCTTGTGTCTGGCCCACTGAGGCGGCTGTGGCTCAGGAGGTAGAGCCGGCGCCTAATGAGCGCAAGGTAGGCGGTTCGGCGGCTGTCACGTGTCATGGTGTTCTTGTGCAAGACATTGAACCCCAGATTGCTCCCAATGAGCGGGCCAGCACCTTGCATGGTATCTTGCTGCCGTTGGTGTGTGAATGTGTGTGTGTAAATGGGTGAATGAGAGGCCATTATAAAGAGCTTTGGAATAAGGCGCTGTATAAGTGCAGTCCATAGTATCTGTTGCCATAGTGTTTTGTCAGGTGAGCAGGTGTGCCAGCTATGTTTGTAATTGGTTACAACTGTCTCATATTAATAATCTTTATCCTCACTCTTCACAGTAGTGCCATTCCCCTGAAAAGCACACTTGAACTTCGGTGCAGGCCCAGTTAATGGGAAAAGTTATGGATTATTGTTCACTCCATCTTCAGCCTGCTTTTGTTATGCCCAACAGCCACTCTGCTTAGCCCACACAACTGTGATGGTGAGTCCCGATCTTCATGGAAGGAATGGAATGTCACTATCAGTGTTTCCTCCAGGATTTTTCACATTAGTGGCGGAGCGGCTATCTTTTTTTTTCTTTTTTTCGCGTGCACGCGCACTGGCGCTCAAAACAAAGACGTCATTTCACCAAATACTAATAGAGGGTGGCAACAATTATATATTTAAGTGATGTGCTGTATAGTTCCATATTCCCCCTGCGTGTTGGTCGCACGGCAGCGGAGACGGTCGCTGATAATTAAGACCAGCAGTAGAATTTTGCCGATAGACATATTACACAAAACACAAAACGAACAATAAAAATAGAAATCCAAATGTCCCGCTAAATTCGGACCAATCACAAAACTGTTTTGAAAAGCTTGTCGCCTCGCGCCGTGCGCCTGTTTGAGAGCGATTCAGTCTCGATTGCAGTGCGAACACAAACGACGAGGTTAATTGCAATTTGCAACATTGTAACATATTGTAACTAACTACCGCTAAATCGTAACGAAATGTTGGTCTGGAAGCGGCCTAAATATAGCTTCAATCTGCTTTTTTTCTGTTCTCCGGTCATAATAACTCGCTGCCTTTCTGTGCAGCCAGAATCAAAGTGGACTGTCTGAATCATTTGGTGGCGGAGGAAATTCTTTGGTGGTGGCCCGCCACGAATAAATGCATATAGAGGAAACACTGACTATTGTTAGTAGAGCGCACTAAAGGCAGTTTTAGTTTTGGTTTTGAAGAGTGAGACCTTTTTAAAAATGTGCTTTTGTATAATTCGGATCAAATTATCAGGCTTTAATTATTATGATTTATGTGGAAAGTAAGTGAGACGAGTAAGTCACCAATGACCGCTGTAGGTTTCGTCCCTTCTATGAGTCACAGACTCATCGGCTCTCTGTCTTTTTCACACCACAAGCAATTACCCTGATGAATTGGGGACACAGTCCTCCTCTTTTAGCTGTTTGTCAGTGTCCCTCAACGCACCGCCGTGTTCTCTGTCTGTCGATGGACTAATCAGCAGCGTTTTTCCTCTGGTTTTAAACTTTACTCCCTCTGCGTATCACTCAGCCTCCCCCGGCCCCCCGGGAGCCTGCTGAAGGACCACTTCTAATAAAGAACGACACATGGGTTTTCTTATCTCAAGTGGTCTGCCCATTTGAAAGCGATTATTCAATCGTATTAGTGGGAATGGGGGGGGGGGGGGGGGGGGGCACGGACGGACCCTGGAAGGCTTGTTCCAACTGTGTTTTTTTCCCAAAGCAGGTTACTTTGAATGCCAATGTGTGCATCCATTTTATAGACTATACTCAGGGGTGCACATAACTGGTGCGCCAGTGCGCATGCGTCGCCAAAATGCATGCTGCGCGGTAGATCAGCCGCATGAAGGCGCTCTTGCGCACCAACATATATATATATATATCTTTTTTTTTTTGAAAAGTTGATTTCAGTGTTTACAGAACAGAGCAGTGCTTAAAGAGATGTCCGTTTATATCAGTGTGTTTAAAGAACAGACATTCAGTTAGTGCTTAAAGAGATGTCAGTTTATTTCAGTGTGTTTAAAGAACAGACATTCAGTTAGTGCTTAAAGAGATGTCAGTTGATTTCATTGTGTTTAAAGGAGTCGGACAGACTTTCATTCTTAAAGAGCAGTCATTTGATTTTGCATTTGTTTCTTTTGTTTTGCACACAATAATTTGGTCGTTCATCTTTATTTATGAATAAATGCCGTTTTGCTAATAATATATCCATGTATCCCTTTTTTATCCATCCTGTGGGACGGGTCGTGACTCGCGAGCTCGGGGAGCACCAAGCAGCATCCCTAGGTGCTCCTCTGAGCACTGGCCCCAAAAAGTTATGTGCACCCCTGCCTATACTATTGCAGGGTAGGGCCTCCCTTTGCTCTCAAAACAGCCTCAATTCTTCGTGGTATTGATTCCACAAGATGTTGTAAATAGGGATGTCCCGATCCCATTTTTTCACTACCGATACCGATACCTGGGCTTCAGGTATCTGCGATACCGATACCAATCCGATATTTGTATTTATTGTTTTACTCCTGAATAATAACAAATACTTCCCCAGTATATAGTCCACAACAACAGTTGGCTATTAAAGACTGCCAGCCTTTATTCAAGCAACAAAAACAGTACTCTGCAGTACTCAGTGACCAACTGGTTAAAACAATTTAGACAGCAGCATTCAGCATTGTAGAAAAAAAGAGTTACTGTCTGATTTCTAGTTTTAGTGCCTTCAGGTTTTTATTCTATTTATCTTCTCTTACAAATGGCAAATCAATTATAGGACCCTTTTTAAAAGTGTAGCCTAGTGACGCTGCTGGTGAGACCAGAAATCGAAGGGGTGTCAACAATATCTGGTTTTCTTTTTTTTCAACTCAAGTTTTAAGTACCCAGTCCATATAATAAAAAACTGTTATAATCTGTGGATTGGATTAACTATTCTCGTTTTTCGGAGGCTACCAGTAAGTGATAATGACTTGTAAACATACTCTCGTTTTAGGACGTGTTCAAAAGCAAGGACTGTGTGTTCATCTAGTTATGTGTAGTTATGTGTTTTTAGCATGTCCATGTTCTCTCAGTATGTTGTGATGTTATAAAAACGCAGTTAGACGTTTGTAGCGATGTACCGCTGTTAGCCGCTAGCAGCGTTTGTTGTTGTGGTTTGGTCAGAGTCACTTTTCTCCTGTCGCATTCCCATTCGGTGCACCAACATTCAAATACTCGTGTCACCTTGAATTTTTTTCCGATTTCAATGTATGACGCATCATTTGAAAGCTTACCATCTGTAGTTTCAGACTATGTAAATAACCGAAAAATTACTAAAGCAAATGGTTTATGATTTCACCAGCTAGCATCATGACATTGTCAGACTCATTACAAACAGGTAGCAACTAGCCAACTCTACTGTTGTCATCACGTGACAAGTGTCCCGCTAAATTCGGACCAATCACAAAACTGTTTTGAAAGCGCGTCGCCTCGCGCCGCGCGCCTGTTGAGATTCAGTCTCGATTGCAGTGCGAACACAAACAACGAGGTTAATTGCAACATTGTAACATATTGTAAATAACTACCCCTAAATCGTAACGAAATGTTGGTCTGGAAGCGGCCTAAATCTAGCTTCAATCTGCTTTTTTTTCTGTTCTCCGGTCATAATAACTCGCTGCCTTTCTGCGCAGCCTGAATCAAAGTGGACTGTCTGAATCAATTAGTGGCGGAGGAAATTCATTGGTGGCGGCCCGCCACCAATAAATGCATATAGAGGAAACACTGCCATGGTGACGTGATTGCATCGCGCAATTCCTGCAGGTTTTTCAGGTGCACCTTCAAGCTGTGAATTTGCCGTACTACCACATCCCAAAGGTGTCCTATTGGATTCAGATCCGGTGACTGGAAAGGCCACTGAAGAACACTGAACTCGTTGTCATGTTCATGGAACCAGTTTGAGACGAGTTCTGCTTTGTGACATGGTGCATTATCGTGCCGAAAGTAGCTATTAGAAGATGGGTACATTGTTGCCATGAAGGGATGCACATGGTCAGCAACAATACTCAAATAGGCTTCAAGAGATGATTGATTGGTATTAACGGGCCCAAAGTGTGCCAAGAAAACATTCCCCACACCATGACACCACCTGGATGAATGATCCTGATAAAGTGCTTGGTGAGAGTATGTCGTGGTTGTTTCCTGAACTCTATGACTGGTCTGAGGCGCGAAGTCTCACACAGATTGAGAAAGAGAACACACCTTGAACAAGTGCCACTGCTAGATGTTAGATGTGGATGACAAAGTTCCGGCCTTGTTGCAACAACCAAGTAAATACAATGGTGATTGTTCACACACCCGTTCCTAGTTAATTTTATTCAACAATACGACAGAGCCCGTTTTCAGTTGATCTTTTTCTCCGCCCACGTTTCAGACCAATCAGAGCTCACCACTATAGACGGTGGGAAGGTTGGAGTAAGTCGATGCGTCTTCTCCAAGCCCTTTCAGTTTCAAAAGTCTCTCCTATTGAAAACTTCATAGCTAGGATAAAGCGGTGTGCCTGTTCTTTTAAAATATATAAGTAGCTAATCTACTGACCCTATCAGTTCCACCATATTTGATGAAAGATGAAGGTTAAAATGTTGAAGCTCACTAAATCTGTGACACTTTCTTCTGGAAACTCTAGGGGTAGCTCTTGGAGCATCCCCTTTTGATATCTCCCCCCCCCCCCCCCCCCCCCCCAATAGAGTATATCTTGATGGCATGCTGCTATATCATTTTATGTGCGTTCATAAAATGCGGGGGCGGTTCTCTCCCTAGCTAGGTGGCGTGTGTATAAAAACTGGCAGAGAATGAAAGATGAGGAGGGAGAGACGTGTGAGAGGCAGCACCGCAGCACCTTTGATCTTTGCACGTTGGTAATTTCCAGATGACCATGCAAAAGAACGTTTTTTTTTTTGAGCGCTCACGCACATTTCCTCCAGACCGGCTCCTTGCCGGTGCCTAATTTCCGAGCGAGGCAACTTCCAGGAGTGAGTCAGATACACATACGCTCAAGCTTGTTGCCATGGTGACGTGACACGCAAGCGGAGGAGGTCAGGTGAAACGGAAAGAGTGGGGGGGGGTTGGGGGTTGGTGTGCGGTGGTGAGGCTGGTTTAATAAACCCAACCGAATAGCAGAATATTTTACCGGTGTTATGGTATCAGAGGCAACTAAGGTGATATGGTATCAGACCAACCAGGTGAAGATTGCTTTCTCCCTCATCGGCCCCCGAGCAACACCGTGGCACCGTACCTGCTGCAACACCCCTCCTGCATGTCAACTAGACCCATCTGTGGGTAGGTCGACCCTACAGAATCACACGTAAACAAGTACTCAGTGTTTCATTTCTGGATGAAAGGGAGGAATGTGTCACTATGAACTTGGGTATAGTGGCTCTCGGTGGCTTGCTTGTGTGTGTACTGAAAGTGAACGCCTCCACAGTACAACATTATATATCTGTCTGACATGACTCCATCGTCCGCTGTCTGTCCTTGAGGCCAGAGCTTTCTCCTTCTCTAACTCATTTTCTGTTTGTTCTAGTCTCTTAACTGGAGAATGACATTGAGGTATAAAACAAACAGAAAACTGAGAAATGTATGCCCCTCTAACATAATGTAAATGTATAAAACTTCCTTCACTTTTAGATAGTGGGATTTATTTATTTAATTTTATATTTGTTATATAGTTTTATTCTTCCCTGGGATAATCCCCCTTTGGAACCGTCTAAGAGATACGCCCTTTCCTAAATTTTAGCAGACACCTTATTCCGAAGCGACTTACAATTAATACATTTGCCTAAGCAAGTGAATCATCAATCCACCAGTCATAGCAGGAAGAGTAATCTAGCTCAGGCCCGGAGCCATTGGCAGTCTCTGTGATAAAAAAAAAAAAAAACACAAAAAAGGCAAAATACATTTTACAAAAAATATTTTTTGTAGCATGGACATTGGAGAAACCGAAAAGCAGTACGGGGGGGGGGGGGGGGGGCAGTAGAAGTATTGGGGGACACAGTAAAGGGGATGTCTCAGGAGACGTAGTGCTGGGGGCAGTAGATGTCTCAGGAGGAGCAGTTAAGGTATAACCTGAAGAGATGGTCTTCAGCAGTTAAGGTGTAACCTGAAGAGATGGTCTTCAGTCTCAGAGGGAAGATGGGTAGTGACTCTGCAGTTCTGACAGCCGTGGGAAGCTCATTCCACCAGCGGGGGGCCAGGGTAGTGTTTTCTATTATGTACTTGAATGGGCATCGGAAGGAAAACACAGAACAGCTAGCTAATGCAATCCTTGATTGAAACAAGCTATTTCCCTTAGAGATGTGTAAGAGCAAATCCATCTAATTTCAAGGCCGTTTCCATCATTGATTGTACCGGGAAATGAAGACTGCGGATCCACAGCCTTCTTGTCATGTCAAATCCATTTAATCCGGTTACAAATCTGGCCTCAGCCACCCGTATTTTGGGCCCTAGACTATAGGTATTGTCTGCAGGCCTTGGTGTCTTTGAAAAATAAAGACAGTTTAGCTGTCAAACTCTTCCCTCTAGGTTTAACAGCCGGCCTGTCAAAATCTGTCAAATCACCCCCCAGTGTCCTGCCAGACCTCTCTTTCTGGGCTGATAGAGAGGAGGAGTGTTTGAATTTAGTGTTGTGCTTTTCTAACTCCTCTCTCTCTCTGGTCTCCCCCCTCTCCCTCCCTCCCCTCCTCTATCTGACTTCTTCTGTCTCTCTCTCTCTCATCTACCCCTCCCTCCCCTCCTCTCTCTCCCTCCTCTATCTGACTCTTCTTCTGTCTCTCTCTCTCTTGTCTCCCCCCTCTCCCTCCCTCCTCTCTCTCCCTCCTCTATCTGACTTCTTATGTCTCTCTTTCTCTTGTCTCCCCCCTCTCCCTCCCTCCTCTCTCTCCCTCCTCTATCTGACTCTTCTTATGTCTCTCTCTCTCTCTTGTCTCCCCCCTCCCTCCCTCCTCTCTCTCCCTCCTCTATCTGACTCTTATGTCTCTCTCTCTCTCTCTCTTGTCTCCCCCCTCCCTCCCTCCTCTCTCTCCCTCCTCTATCTGACTCTTCTTCTATCTCTCTCTCTCTGTGCAGAAACAAATCATCGTGGACCCTCTGGCGTTCAGCGAGGAGCGTTTCCGCCCCTCCCTGGAGGAGCGCCTGGAGAGCATCATCAGTGGCGCCGCCCTCATGGCCGACTCCTCCTGCACCCGCGACGACCGCAGGGAGCGCATCGTGGCCGAGTGCAACTCTGTCCGCCAGGCTCTGCAGGACCTGCTGTCTGAGTACATGGGCAACGTGAGTCTTATGGGCCGGGGCCTCCGCACCGGACCGCACACACACACGAGTCCACTTCACCTCGCCTCATCTCTCACACTCCTTTATTACCTCCTTCCTTCCTTCTCCTGATCCCTGTCGCCCCTCCCTCCCTCTTCCTCCCTCTCTCTCTCTCTCTCTCCTCCACCACTTCATCTCTACATCGGTAATGGGTAGGCTCGTTTATCTGTCATCCCCCCCCCCCTGTTCTGTTATTCTTATCCCCCATCCCTCTCACCTCCCTTATGTACCCCTCTTCCCAGCGATACTCCCCCACCCCTCCTTCTCTCATCTCCACCCCTACCCCTCCACAGCTTGGGATGTCAGCACAGTGTAACCACCTGCTGCCTAATCTGAGACAGTCCTGTGGAGAGTGTGAAGCTTTATTCCTGGCATTGTATACACGTCACACTCCCCAAGCCCTGCTTAGAAACACACACGCACACACACACACACACACACACACACACACACACACACACATTCACACACACATTCATCTTTTTCCAATACACGTGTCTGGGTGAATTTACCAAGCAATTAACGTACAGGACTTTCATAGTCTTACAATAATTGGCCACACATAGATTGTATGTGTGGCCAATTATTGTAAGACTGAAAATCCACCAGGGACGAGGTTGCTTTGTGATGTCAATGTTATTGACTTGGTTATTGCAGCAAGGAAAGGAAGAACATTGGCTCTTGTAAATAAAATAAGAAATGTGGTTTGTTAAGTATATTTGGACTGCCACGATACAAGCGTTTAGTTGTTGATGATGTAAATGCTACGCAAGGGCTGTGTCAGACCCCTACGGTCATATTAATTAAGTGTAACGTGCCGTCTTGTGCTGTTGTGTGTGGTTGAAGCATTTGACTTTAATGCTGTGTTTATTGCTTCTAACTAAGAGAGCTCAGAGATTCTGGGGTAGCGTGGCCTCGTGGGTAGTGAATGGAGCTGGACTGAAGGTCAGTGATCAGAAGGTCACGAGGACTCGAGGACTTGGGGAAGGCACTTAGCCCTGAATCACTCCAGGGAGATGGTCCCTGTAATCTCTAATTGTAAGTCGCTTTGGATAAAAGCGTCTGGCTAAATGGTAAAAATTAAAAAATATGAAACCCGCAGCGGCTACAGTCAGCTGGAGGAGGCAGATGCAGCCATAATTGCAGATCGCACCGGTTTAGTTTTGAAATTGGAAAGCATAGTATTGGCTACCCGCCAAAAGTGGTTGATAAAATGTACAGATTTCCCTGTGAATAGCAACATCTACCGGCTTTAAGCAGGTGGTGGTGGGTGTTATTTCTTTTGCCCTATGAGTAACCCTAAGATATAGCATCTCTTGTCACTGTTTAATGAAGGGACTGGCCATATGGACAGTGACGTACATCACTTAAACTAACTTAAGCCATTCAGTGTGTAATAGAACGTTCACACTAGTGGCCTTTGCTTGTTGTTGTTTCTTGTGTGTTTCTGTGTTCCTGATCAGAATTGATTTGTTTCCTACCGGCTCAAGTGCACATGTAATCACTGCAGAAATCTTGGCTAATCCCTTTAAATAAGCCAGTGGAAACATTTAAGCTGTCAGGGGGCGTGAAAGGCAATGTATCCTGTTCCTTTTTGGGTATTTCCATAGTGAGGCGGCAGAACGCTGCCTGCCTGCCTGCCTGCCGCTTCCCCCAGGACAAGCCTTGCCAGCCTAAAGCACAGCCTGTTGTCAGGAGAGGCAGGAAGGAGCGATGCACCCTGGCACTGACACAGTTTTCATATTCTCACTCTCTCCCGTCTTTCTCTACTAACAGAGTTGTTTCCACGGTTGTCGTCGTGCGTGCCGTGTGCTTTCCTTGGCTCCCACTGAGCTCCAGGCTACTCCCATCTCCAAGATGACATTCATAACAACATGTGTTAGATGGGGATGGGCCGGAATGTTGTCAGGCTTCTGTTGAATGTGTTATGTTGTATTTAGGCTGTGTGTGTGTGTGTGTGTGTGTGTGTGTGTATTTTAGCACCCTCTCCCCCTCACCCCCCCGTTGTCTGTTGCTCTCTTCTTCTCTTTTGCCCCCCCCCCCCATCTCCACACTGCCTCTATTTCTCATTCTCACTCCTCTCTTTCTCCCTGCAACATCTGTGTTTTAACCACGCTCCTACCAACCCCCCCACGTCTCTGTCCCTCCCTGTGTTTGAACCACTCCTACTCCCCTCCCTGTAATTTAACAGTGGAATTGCTTTTTTCGTCTGATGCCAGACAATGAGAGCCAGCCAGCCAGCCAGCCAGCCAGCCAGCTAGAAACATTTTATTGCTGTGGTAATGCCTTATGTCTTACCATCTATACACTTTAAGTTTTTCTGTTTGTTTGCTGTTGTGGACTGTCTTCGGGGCGGTTTAACATCATTGCCTCCCAGAAGTGTTGCAAACGACTCCTTGCTTGTGTCGGATGACAGTCTGACTCACACGAGTGGTTCTGCCTTGCCTCTTTGTTTCTCCTCCATGCATATGCAGCAGTTGGCGGGGTTCGTTTCCATGCATGTTGCCTTAGGTTTCTGTGTAGCAGTTGGCTCCAGATCCACTGCCTTGAATATGATTCCAAGTCCTCAGTGATCACCCTGCCATAGGACTGGCTTAGTGATACATGGCACACGACAGAGAAATATGGAGACTTTATTCAAGTACACATGCTTAATAGATATTGCTCATGATACAGCCTCAATGAATATGAAATACTTGTGTGATACACATATTGCTTTTGAAATGGTTGTCTCAAATGGCACTTTGGTGTGTAATGGGAGCAGGGAATTGAGCACTCACACAGCCTAGCTTTAGTAAAGCGTGACACTTATTGACCATTTAAAACACGGAGCCCCGGATCTATCCTCCGTATCTGTGCAGTAAACCACCCATCTCCAAGTCCATCATTGTTGACGACTGTCACGACTATGGCCCAATAGAAAATGTATACGATGTGATGGTAGCTCCATCTAGAAATGACCTTGGTGTAGGGATTTGATGGTAGCTCCATCTAGAAATGACCTTAGCATAGGGATTTGATGGTAGCTTCATCTAGAGATGACCTTGGCATAGGGAATTGATGGTAGCTCCATCTAGAGATGACCTTGGCGCAGGGACTACTTGTTTTCCTGACAGGATGAGTGATATGAAGCCATATGTCTTTAAAAGAAAGTGTCATTTGGCCCATTCCCTCTCTACATGGATGAGCTCATGTCCAGTCCCATCACGGCCCTGGGTGACCCTCATTGCTCATCCAGGGTCCTGACACTTTATTTTAAGGCCAGAGCCGTCCAGCCATCGACCCCGGGTCGTTTTTTAAAATGTATTTATTTATTTTATTTATTATTTTTAAAACAAGCTTTCTACTTCACTGGGCCCCTCCGTGTCAGTCTGTGTAGCCCTGCGCTACAGATCTGCAGGAATCAAAGTGTGCTGCGACACACACGCCATCACCACGGCGACAGTGAGTGGATATGACAGGGGTCTGGGCTGCTCAGCCGGTCAGATGAAGGTTGGGGGACATGATATGTGTGTTAGGTTTGGATTTTAACAGGGGGCTCGGGGGGGTGTGGGGGGGGCAAAAGTGCCCACTAAAGTTGCTAAAATGCCCCTGAAGTTGCCGTGACGATGGCAAAATAAGCAACGTTTTATAAGAAATCATCAACAACTAATTAACAGGTATTTCAACTAAGTAGCAGCTGTTTGTGTAATGTGCCTAGTGCCCTGCAGCGTACCCATAACAACATCAACAACCAACCAAACCCCATCTCTCTTCTCATCGTTGCCGTCGCACAGTTTGGCTGCGGTGGAGTGACTAGTTGGGGAACAGAGCGGTTTTCTCTCGAAAAAGCACAAACATAGCCGGCAACACTTGGAAATCGTGTCTCCATAACTCCCACTGTGCAGAAAAAGTGCCCCAGACAAAATTGCTAAACCCTGAGCGTGTCCACTGCTCACAGAGGGCACAGTGGTGGTGTTGTCTTCCCCAGAGACACGGTGTATGTCTGGGCCTGTCTAGGTGTTTCTGCTAGTTGGTCTGTGAACCCAGAGTGCTGCTGACTTGTATCCTGACACCCTGCGCCAGTGTGAACTTGATAACAGGTTATAAACCCTCAACCAATATAGGTAGAATACTGCCTCCAGGCCAGACTAAAGTATAGGCTTTAAATACACTGTGGGTACAATTCAGGCCTATATCGGGTGCTTGTGATTAGGTTGACACCGTAACCATGTTATTTTTCTCGTCAGGCTTGTGGCTTGAGTGGAAGGGCTGAATAATTTGATTGTACGGGAGAATAGCCTAGCCATGTAAGAGAGACTTCCTGCCAACACAGCATATGGCGACTTCAATCACAGATGAGACTGTTGGATGGACTCCTAACCGCTTCCCTTTCTCTCTCGCCTCCTCTCTTCTGCCTCCCCCTCCAGCCACAAGGCTACACATTCTTTTTTCGCGGGGGGGGGGGGGGGGGGGGTTGTGAGCACATGCCCAGTTAACCATGATGGAACCATTTCTTTTAAACGACACACTAAAGCACCAGTCTTTTTGTCCCACTTCTGCGTCATCTGTGCTGATGGCCGACATCTTAAGGGGAAGTAGACCAGCACCACTAAATAAACCCAACCAGAGGCCTTTTCATCTGCTGATAGAAATGTTAATGTTGTTGTTGCTCAGAGGATGCCTGTGTTTGATTTAACAATTTGGAAGATCAAAACCACAGCGTCTCGTCTCTCCATTATTCATAGGTGAATCTGATTCAGCGTATCGACCCCATAAGTGCTTTTTTGTTCAAAATCGGCGCACTAGCAAAATGCGGAAATGCAAAGTTTTCCTGTACTAAAAGCATATTGTGTGCTTTTGTTTACAAATGAGTTGGTTGTCCCCAGTGACGGCATATAGGTTGGGCTTACTGAAAATGTCAGCTATTGTTAAATCTTATGGCTGCATTACCTGGGAAATAAATACTGTCAGGGCCAGTGGCAACCTCTCCACTCCATAAGGCCTGGAAGAGGACCACCAGTACACACATGGCTTTGACTAGGCAGAGTTTAACCTCCTCAGATCTAGCCTTGCATTGGATCTTGGGGGGTTAATCTGCATTTTTCTGTACATCCATGTGAATGGGTTTGGCCCCAACTCTGAAATATAACATTGTTGTAAATTAGGTGGCAGATGGCACACTAATATTGATGGCACCAAAACCTGTGTGGCACTAAAACATGTGTGGTGATCCTCACATTATGGTTTGTTGCTCCCTGTTGAAGGCAGAGATTGATGAGAGATTGATGATTGATATTATATAGTCATACTTTGTGTAGGTACCTCGGCTTAGACAATAGATAAAGGCTAAATAATATATTGTTCCGCCATATACTGCTTATGCAATTCCTATTTTCAAATGACTTTTTTTTTTAAAGTTATAAGGAAAATAAAAAAACAACAGTTATTGATCAAGTCCATGTATGCCATGGTAGTTGAGTATTTGACATTGATGGTGGTTGAGGTTGAACATTGTCATAATGAGGGAGAGTGGCGCTGGCCACACTAGTCCGTTGTCTCCGGTTTGAGACCGTGGAGAAGACGAGGTTCTGCACGTGTCCGTTTGACAGTTTTTTTTACAGACATAACTTTTCACAGTCCATTTGTCCATTGTGTTCTGGGCCTTAACACTCTCATAAGAGATGGACTAGAGTTCTGGCCCTTAACACTCTCATAAGAGATGGACTAGAGTTCTGGGCCATAACACATAAGAGATGGACTAGTGTTCTGGGCCTTAACACTCACATAAGAGATGGACTAGAGTTCTGGGCCTTAACACTCACATAAGAGATGGACTAGTGTTCTGGCCTTAACACTCACATAAGAGATGGACTACTGGGCCTTAACACTCACATAAGAGATGGGCTAGTGTTCTGGGCCTTAACACTCACATAAGAGATGGACTAGTGTTCTGTCCTTAACACTCACATAAGAGATGGGCTAGTGTTCTGGGCCTTAACACTCACATAAGAGATGGACTAGTGTTCTGGGCCTTAACACATAAGGGATGGGGGTGCTGGTGATGCTAATCTGATGAGACGTAACAGGGTACACTCAGCTAGTGTTGTGCTTTTTGCCGCAACACTGCCGCGTGAATCGTGACCTTATTATTCCATATTACCGTGACAGTCTCACATGGTTCATGTTGAGTCTAACCATTTCTGCTATATATTATTAATAATGCATTCAAACTCCCTGGTGTCTGAGAGGGATGTGTACACAAAGACACACTGACGATAAGATGCCTTGACATGTTAAGCTACAGACATTTAAACTCCTTCAACTGGAAATCATACGTTATCTGAGGGATCTGGGTAAGAAGGACATGCCTTCCCCGGCAACCTGATCAGCAAACTTATAAATGACGAGGGAAGTCCTGTATCCCCCACCCCACCCCCCCTCGCTTTCCCTCCCTCACTGTCACAACTCTCTCTCTCTGCCCTCCCACGGCGCGCTCTCTTCCCTTCCCTCTCTCCTCTCCCATTCAACTGTGCTTTTGTCTGTCCTTCCCTGCTCAGCCCTCTCGCCGTCTCCTCGCTATTTACTTTTTCTCCCTCTCTGTCTCTTTCATACTCTCCCTCCTCTCTCCTCCTCTCTCTTTTGCCTTCAGGGTCTGCAGTGACTCACTCATAGTCGTGTTTTATCCCTGTTCCTCTGTGCTTCTGTAGTCTTCTTTCACTGGGAGGATGTTTTAACTTAAATAATGAGTATAAATCTGCTTTGCCTACTTGAAACTGCCATCTGTACTTGCTGTAGCACTCTTCTGTAAGCTGCCCATGATAAAGGTACTAGATTTCAAGCTGAAACGGCAGGTCTCCCTCGCCACATTGGCTGGTAAAGTATAGAGAACTGCAGATTTAGTCTGTGCTGGGACAACTTGACATAAAAAAAAAATTGCTCTGCTTTCCAAGTTATCGTATGTCCAGAGGGAGGGATTATATCTAAATTGTGAGGTTTAGGGCCTTAGTAGAAACATGAAAATATGGCAGTGTTTCACAGAAATCAATTTGTGCAATTGTTTATTTTTTACGCCCGTGGTCGTGTGAAGTAGAGGAGGGGTTCAAAGGGGGGTAATGCAAAACAAAAGTGAAAGCGGCTCAATTTATCTAGTTGTAATCTCATCTAAATGCATAATTAAAACAAATTACACCACACACAATGTATCAAGGGAAAGATTTAATGTCCCTGAGGCTTTCCTATATTTACTGCCCCCCATAAAACACTGGCCTGTCACTAACAGGCTGTCAGACCGCTTTCCCCAGACCTGGTCCTTGATCTCTTGCTGTTGAAGTCTTGCCTTTTTGATTGGCTTTGCTGGCAGGTAGATGAGATACGGTCCCCCTTGCCGGTGTAATTATACAGGCTAAGGAATGTTTTGGCCGCCTTATCAGGAGAATTAATAATAAACCAGCTCCGATCCCAACATATTGCGCCTGTCTGCCTCAATACAGAGGACCTAGTTGTGTGTACAGGTAAGCCTTTTGCTGAAACAAGCAACATTATTATTGAAACGTGTTACACTCTAGGCCTCACTTGTACACTGATTAGTTGAGGTGTGCGTCTTCTTTCAGGAAGATTCAATACGAATGAATGAATGAATCGTTTATTCAATACAATCTATATACATGGGCTGTGATACAAAATGATATGTGTTTATACACACTCCACTTTATATTTAAATAGGCTCTGCGTCTCATTCTCCAAACTCCTCTTTGTTTTCTTTCTGCCTGTCTGAGAGTCTCCCCTCTGATTGGTGTCTCTGAAATCCATTTCACAGAGGCTGTTAATCATAGCACTTTAACAATACCAATATTATTCTCCAATACCCAAAATTGAGGAGTCATTTTAACCGGAATATGAGTGATATTGAGAAAAACATGTTTATGCATTTGCACCCACAATTGGTGAATTGCAGTGAACCCAGGGGAAACAATGGGTCTTCCAAACTAGAGACAGGCTGGATTAATAATAAAAACATACATTTATTCCCCAGTACAACTTCAGACAGTTATGGACATGGTTAAGCAGGCTCTACCAAAGTGGTCACATGACCAACTAACACAAGTTAACATTACGTTATGTCTGACTCCCCAAAAATATTTTATGGTTAATATTGATTGATAATGATTTGCTGTCGGGCGTTTAATGCAGCTAGACAGTTTTCCCCTTCACGCGTTGATTGACTCAGGTTCTTGGGAGTCAGCTTGCTAAGGAGCTGGGCTGGTTCTCATCAGTGGTTGATGTTGGCTCGTAGCTTTGAAGTGAAATGTGATTTGTAGACCAGACTACGCAACACTGGTTTATTTGATGACATTCAGAACAATAAGTAAGAAGTCAGTGGGGGTAGTTTTAGTCAGTAAGTAAGAAGTCAGTGGGGGTAGTTTTAGTTAGTAAGTAAGAAGTCAGCGGGGTAGTTTTAGTCAGTAAGTAAGAAGTCAGGGAGGTACTTTTTGTCAGTAAGTAAGAAGTCAGGGGGGTAGTTTTAGTCAGTAAGTAAGAAGTCAGAGGGGGTAGTTTTATCAATCGGTTTGCTAGGCTTGCGTCTGTGATTTTCGCCCATGTATGCAGATTTAGGTTTTTGTAGAACATTTGAACCGTTTCTGTGAATCGATGCACTACAAATGTTACCTATTATTATTATTATTATTATTATTATTGGAGTATGCAATGCCCCCTGCAGCCAAACAAGGCTCTGTGTTTGTACTGGCTCATGTTTCTGTTCTTCCTGGCTCTTGTGCACGCGGGTGCAGATGTTAGGCGGCAGCAGCACAGCTTTCTAATTAGTCTTCCCCCCTAACCCTAACCTCCCCTCCAGTTTTCTCTTTCCTATAAGTTAACTTTTTTGTTTTTCTCTGTAAGAATGCAGAAGAGAAGTTAAGGAGTTCAATTCTAGTTGGGTATCAGGGGGTGACCTCACGCTTGCTTTGAAGCATCAACATATCATCCAAGTGTAGCAGAGGACGCCTGCACACTGTATGTTAATGCTCCACAGTGCCCTCAGAGAGTCCTCACAGACGAGATCTTAGCAGCTTCTTTTGTTGACTTCCGAGGCGGTCTCTTTCATTCTGCAGGTGTGAACGGTTCTGCTGGATGGCTTCATCGGTTCTGTAGGCGTCCTGTTGCTTCTGTATCAATGACTGGCAGTTTGTGTACTGTCCATTGAACCATTTGATGTATTTAAGCTTGTTAAAAATACCTCTTTCTGGGGCGCTTAGGTGGCGTAGCGGGTTAAGCGTCGACCATGTAACCATGTTACCCGTGTATCTATCAATACAAATGAAAAATATGAGTGGGACTGCCCCACTCAGAAAACAAAACAAAACAAAAAACAAAAAAAACTCTTTCTACTCACTTGAAGGTTTCTATTTGTATTCACTAAGCATAATGAACTCAGGCATAATGGACCTGAACATCTCCTAAGATATCTTCCAGAACCAGTATTAGAGTCCCTTTCTCACCTTTGCCAGCACTGCAGCAGCTGTATTCTTTCAGTACGTGTAAGGCAGACGACACTATGCCTAGTGAGGTTTCTACAATCTGTTTATTTTCTCCTGCTCGTTCCCCCAGTAGATTCACCTATAAGTGACCGTCCACAGCTGTTGTGGCAGCAGGGTCCTGCTTCGGTGGTTTTACATTTACATGGTTTTCAAGGATGCCAGCCAATATCCCAGACTTATTTTTAACCATAGCCTGATCTGGAGAACTCATTGCTGTCGTGTAAGCGGCATATCCTCTGCCTTTCAATATCCTCTTATCCTCCGTTCTAAACTTTCATTTCTTCAGACAAGAAGTGACAAGATCTCAGGATGTAGACTGGTTCCTTCACATTATTATTATATATATTTTTTTAAGTTAAGTCCCACTCATATTTTTTTTTTATTGCCATAGAGACAGTAGAGATTTGACAGGAAGGATGGGTGAGAGAGAGAGAGAGAGAGAGAAGGGATGACATGCAGGATATGTCCGTGGCAGGAATCGAACCGGGAACCCTGCGGTTACATGGGCGACGGTTAGTGCGTTACACCACCAAGCGCTGGGCCCTTCACATTATTGGCACTGGCTGTGTGTGCGGTCTGTGTATATGCCTCTGATTGGGTGCTAGTGTGTGGATAAGGTGTTGCTGTTGTCACCATGTGACCCAGGGGAGGCTAGTGGAGGAGTACAGGAGGCTGTATCGGAGGCCCGGCTCATTGTACTGAAGGGAATAAGGAATGGTGTCTTCTGATTTCTACTTAACCCAGCCTCCGCTGGTGTGAACCCATTCCCCACCTCTATTTACAGCATGTCATCATGGGAATATCCACAGACATTTCACCCAGCTCCACTGTTGGCTGGTATCAGGCAGTCAAGAAAGTTGGAGAGAAGGATGGATAGTGAAACGGGAAAGCTGTTCCTAGTTCTCTCTTTGTGCTTGTGGGAAGCCGGCCCTGAGTAGATGATGTAGAGCAGACTAGCTGGAACAGATTGGGCTCATCAGCTAGACTGTAACTGGAGAAATGCCTCATTCCATGACCACTGGGTGTGTTAGAGAGAAGGGCCTGCTGATTAGGAAGAAGATGTGATTATACTGCATAGTGTAGCGTAGCTACAGTGGGGTAGCTACTAGCCTATTTCATAAAGCCAGTTTAGTGTCTCAGCCAGCCACCTACCATTGAAAAACACTTGGAAATAACCCTCTGAATATTATAGGGCATAACGAATTCTAAGGTTGAAGACTGAATATTGAGAATAGTGAGTCACTTTCATAGTTGTTACTGTGGCCATGTTTTTGTACTTGCAATTTCTCGAGCGTCCCCATACAATACTTTTTAAATATAAATGGCTAGCTCCTTTATCCCATTGTGTGATATAGACCCAAACCATTATCAAGTTCAATACTTCAGATGTAGTTTTTCATTCTATGTTTAAAGGGTGTCAGGCTGGCTCCAAGTGAATCTGAAGGTCTGTTTGCTACACAGTTGGCATGCAGGGGCCTGGTGTGAGGCATACAGCTCCACCCAGACAAAAGGCTATATAAAGAGAGATGGCAGAGTCCTCTATCGATTGGGCTGAAAATGAAAGTAACTTTATATTCATTTGTGGAGTAATTCACTTTTTCCAGAGCGCGGCAGGTCCCTTGTTGCTGGTGCTCAGTGCAAATGTCACCTCAGGTCTCTTCATGCGAGCTGAATAGATTTTAGCTTTGTTTTCGGCTTGGCTCATTGGTTCTCCAATTGAAGCCTGATGCGCTGGCTGGTTTGGTGTTTGAACATGTTTTGTTCTGGTTAACACCCAGCAGCTGGTCGGGTTCTTGTCGTCTTTTATTTTTTATTTTTTATAAAGCACATGTTGACAGATTGCCATGTGTTTTCTCATGGCAAAGCCCTAGTCAATCGCTTCCTGCAGTACTCTGAGGTGGGGGAGATGGTGTTTGACTTACTGTGCCTTTGAAAAAGTCTTACCTGGCTCGTTCCAATGGGAGTGAATAACCATCATATATTCAGTCACAAAGACACATCAGATGAATGGCCATTTTTTTCCCCCTGTCAGTTAGGCCTTGTAAGCACATATTTTAATGCTATCTATATTTCAGTGCTTTTGCCGTTGCCAGAAACAATTTAAGAATTTACATGATATTGCAGTCGGTTCCTTTTTTGTATGTGGGTGTTATTTGGCTTGAGAATTGCGTTGGCTCCAAGATGAGATGGGTTCTGTGAATTGATGTGTGATGAATGTGTGGAGACCTCACTGGGAGACACATGTATGCATGGTTCACACAGACCCTCATCTTGTTCTGTTTTGTTTGGCAGATGTGCAGTTTGCCCATGGCTCTGACCTTGGCAACAGGATATTACTCCACGTGCAAGAGGAGGGAATTAAATCATATAGAAAAAAATATTTGGAACCCCCCCCTTTACTAATTTTGTCAGGCAAATACAGCACAATGAATGCGTCTCATACGGAAATGTCCTTTAGTGATATCCAAAATAATGTACACTTTCTCCTCTCAAGGACTTTGCCTGATTGAAATAGGAATGAGCCTGGGGACCTGTGAACGCTAAATGTGTTTAGCACATACTTAACATGTGGAGCATCAGATTGCATTCTGTGCTGAATTGTTTCTAGTAGCACTCCAATCCAGATTGTTTGACCTACAGGGACACACAGAAGACAATACACCATTGGGATCTGGATGGGCTATCATTTCATTATTGGTACGCGCAAGAGAAGGTTCCCAAAATCACCCCTGAAAGCTATTCACTCCAAAGTTATTAGATAAAAAAACAATTATGACCCCAATCATTTGGTTGCTGGTGTTTTCAAACCTTGGCAAATTTTCAAATAACAATTAGCCTATTTGTTAAAGACAACACTGAGGATGAGAATCGGACTGTTGTGTCCTTAAAAAACAGTTGTCAGGGATACTCTGGGTACACCAGGGACAGAATGAATTGTTGGACTCTTTCTGCTCTCTGTGAAACTGGACTCACAATCTGAGAAGTGTGGCCCAGGGAATTTACATAACGCTTCTCCTGAAACGTCTTGTAATTGCATTTAATAAATATACAAAGGAAAGGAATAAATTGTCTCCAAACGGATAAACCAGGTTAGGCCAAGATTAATTGCCTCTGAACCCCCCAAAACTAATATTTTAATTAGTTAAATGGAACAGGGACTCTGCTGGATGCTGTCAAAAAAGCCAACCTGTCAGACCTGAATTCATGTGATTTATCTGTTAGTTCATATTCCTTTCTCACAATAGCCCCTTCTCATTAAAATGCCTGTACTGGCTCTCAGTGCTCTGAGGAAATATACCGTCTTTTGTTCCACTATTGTGATATTCTCCAAACAAAATAATGTATGGCTTGATTAATTCAGCAATTGGGCAACGTTTAAACGTGTTAAAGTACAGCATGTTATGCTTCATTTGAAGTAAAGACATGCTCGAGTACCTGGGGAATGCTAATGATAGTGTATGGAAAACGGTTCTGGTGTTGATACAGGGTAAATGTCCTTAATTAGTTTGAATAAATTGTTTCACTTGTGCCTGATTTACTTAAGAATATTCTGGCAGATGGCAATAATGGCTGTTTTATTAAATGCTCCCGCAAAGACGCCTGACTTGAATTGGGCCACGCTGTGACCTGCTCCATTGGCTTCACGTGATACTCATTCTAGGTGATTTCCTGTATAGTTAGTATAGAATTACTTGATAATAAATTGGCGGCTATGGAATGTAATTGAGTACTGACAAAGGAGACATGATTTCGGCAGATGGATACCTAGGCCAGGTCTTGAAACAAAGGCTGTGTACAAGTGCACATTACCAGCCTCTCTTACAGAAAGCCTTTGAACAGTTCTGTAAACAGAGATCAATAAGCCTGCTGAAGCCTCAGAAGCTACTGTGGCTTTATTGATCCGTCTTTGATCTTGGTAAGCAATTACAATTAAAAGCAGATAGCATTGATTGGGTCTGGGTACATGAGTACAGTGTTAGGGCGACAACCTTTTTGGCATCTAATTTCAGCCTCTGAAAACATACGCTTGCAACCAAGGAAATATTATACAAGGTCATGAACGATTTTGACTAAAGGCTGTTAAATCTTGCTGTCATGGTTAATGGTATTGGCTCACATTCATCTCACACAACTTTTTGTGACTAAAATTGGTTCCTCGCAGAAGGCAAGCTGTGACTTTGGGGAGTGTTTAAGGACGCTAAGCTCATTGGGGACCTTTGCACAGTATTAAATATGATCTCTGCGTTTACAATTACATCAAGACAAACCGAAGGTCAGCCAGGCCACGATGAATGGAGTGGGAGAGAGATCTCTTGAGTCTCACAGGAAGTGCCCACGTCCTGTAAAGCCTGTTGATCCAAAGCCAAACAAATGATTGAAACGGTCGTAAGGACAAACAGGGCCTTTCTACTCGTTCAGTGCTGGCTCCCTTTAGAGCGGCAATGTCCTGGTAAGATGTGACACCGCTTACAATGTCATCACACCACTATTAACCTGAGACAGGAGTGTGTGGTGGAAGCATTGAAGGATTGTCTCTGTCCCTTTCTCGTTTTAAAAGTATGGCATTTTGAAAGTACGTATTCCCTTTGTATTTTATTAGATGTTTAATAGTGTTGACTTCATAGGATTGTTTTGCAAATGGTGTATTAAAATTTAATGGGCTGTTCCTCCTTCACCACCGATGATTGCGTGTCGCCTGCTTTATGATGCTGCTGTCGCAGGGTGAAGCATTCTTTGGTCTGCTGGGTTTTTCTTCAAGGTATGCTGTCGCCTATTAGGCACAGTTCATAGCCACTGCAACCACAGAGGTTTACAATGTTCCACTTACATGTGTCTGTTTGTCTCTCGTGAGATCTAGATTATACGCCCACGCCACGTCTCTCTTACTCTGTTACTCCACAGGAGTCATTCGTTTGCTTCAACACGAACCTGGTCAGTCTGTAGTTTTCCTTTCCCAACATTGATGTAACAAGTCATCTATCGGCAGATAATAGCCTAGTTGTTTTCATGTAGGCGTATGGCGCTTCCGTTCTGCAGGCAAAAACTACTGGAGAATTGTTTCACAATAGCGGCTATTCTAAAGTTCACATGTCAAGGGAAATGCGCAACAATATATTGGCTGTGGTCTAGTAAACAGTTAAATGTATTATTACACTTAGCATCACTCATAGAAGGAACAGAAAGAAATGGCAATGATTGCATGATTACTGTCATAATATCTCATTATACTCATTCGCAGAAGAGGTTAAAAGACCATATCATGTAATTATGTATGGTGCCATGGTGGTTATATATGACTTACGGGTTTCATCTTAATGTGCAGAGGAGCTGAGGTAGATTCCTGTTTAACATGCTTAATAAATCAAAGCTGTGATCCCTCACCTTTCCCCCGAGGAGACGGTGTATTCCTTTTCATGGCTCACATGTAGCAGAGGGACAGATACTTCCTCCTTGTAAGAGCACCGAGACTCCAACCTGCGGTCTCTCAGGAGGGACCACCCAGCGAGCCTGCTGCTGCTGCTCAGATCCCCTCAGCTTGGCAGCATGGAGACACATATCGCCTGTTGTTTATGAACTACTTGGCACACAGCTGCCGGTCCCGAGTTGACAGTTGCGACGGATCGCTCTCAGAAAGATGGATGCACCCTGCCAAACCTGGCACCCTCTCCCTCCCACACTCTCAGGAGGAGACTGGTAAACACATGATGGACAACGACTTTGCTTTCATTGGCAGCGGCGTGTTTGGAGACGCTCGCCCTTCAGGACTCTTCACGGGTGTCCATGCTGTGCAGGGTGTCCTTTTAGGAGCTGTGCAGGGTGTCCTTTTAGGAGCTGTGCAGGGTGTCCTTTTAGGAGCTATGCAGTGTTTTGCAGAGAGCGCCAGCGTGACTTCTCACACTTTTTCCCCCTTTACACATGATAGTCCATGCCGTCGCTGGTGTGCACTAAATTAGATTAGAAAGATCACATTCGCCAGTTCGTATGACCATGGGTAAGACGCCCTTTGGGAGACAACATAATATACAAGCCAAGTTTGAAGCTATGTTAGCTATATTAACATCATTTTCTTTTCATCTATTTTTTAAGTGTGTGTGGCGGGTTGGGGGGGGGGGGGGGGGCGGGGTGTAGGTAGGTGGGTGAGAGAAATAAACAAACATTTGGGCTCAAAATCACAGCTCAGATTTCCTATTCACTTCCTAGACGGCCCCATTTTAATGTCACTTTGACGGCCTGCATAAATGCCTGTTTGCTCAATTCCTCAAGGTTGTTCTAGGCTGTACTGCAACTGACCGTCCTCACGTCCTTATGAAGCATATCAGAAGAGATGAGAAGCGTCAAACAACTCCTGCCCCCGCACAAGGTGGCGCTCTTTGTCCTAACCGTGGACAGACAGCTCTGCCATCTGCATTGTCTCCTGTTGTCAACGGTCTTCCTAACTCATCTCCACGGCCCCACCCCAAGGAGCTGTGCTTTTTTGGATCCACCAATGACCTGTTGAGGAATGGCTTTAAATGTGTTAGGCAGTAAATACATTAGGGAGGTATTTGCTGATGAGAGCCCAGATCAATATGTCCTTCCTCGTAAGCATTTTCGAGATTTATTGGAGCCCTCATAATGAATACCTGAGGCAAGCTTGGCCCCTGAGTCCTTGAACCCACTAGGCTGCTGGGGTCCCAGAGCCAGACTCATCCCTTCAGTGCCTTCCCTGCTTGGCTGCAGACTGCTGCTTTATTGCCCAGGCTTGATTCCTATTGGCCTGATTTAAAAAAAGAAGAAGAAAAAAAAGAGAGCAATTCAAACGGACACGGCCCTTACAGGTGAGCAGCCGTGTAGGCCGGCAGATTTATCACATGCTCTGCGTGCCCCTGTCTTATTACTTCAGATGGCTCCAAATAAATTGCCTTCAGATAAATCTTGACCTCTCAAAACATGCCTATCTGGAGGTTAGGGTTTTAATTGGGTTTCCTCCTAAACGTGATATGTGTGTGTTGGCGTTCTTGGAATGTTTTTTTTCTTCTTTTCTTCCCTGTGTGAATGATTGGTCCGACGTGAACATTTCAATTCCGTTATTATGGATCACATCCAGTGTGTGATGTAATTGAGGACAATTAAGACAGTCTTGCATCATCTGTTGGCGGGGCAGGCAGGGGCACACTGTAGATCCTGCCTTCTTTTCAGAACGACGCTCCTCTGGTTCTGCAGAACGGGCTGTTTTAACTGGCTGTTTTAACTGGCTGCAGTTCAACAGATTTTAGTCTGACCTAACAATGCCCCCTGGCACATGTATAGCACAACTTCTCTTGCCTTGCTTTAGAGTATTTCTCAGTAATTGATAATCATTCAGCAGCACACACATGATTTATGTAACACTGTGAGTGGGGGGGGTGGTATAATAGCTTCTCGACAATTCACTAGAGTTTTAATTATAACACAAGGAAGGACAGAATATAAATATTTCTAATGGAGGGCTGGTATTGAGAACTGTTCGTCTGCTAATGATTGAATTAGCAGAGAGCCTATTTTTTAGGTCTTGATGTCACATTGATTCCCCTTGTGCCAATAAAATGCATGAAGGGAGAGTGAGAGCAGATCACAGCAGCTATATTCTTCTGGGAAAATGGATGGACTTGGGCCCAATCCTGTTTCCCCTTTTTTTTTTTTCCCCTACCCCTCGTTTCGGAGTGCCACTAGCTTTTCGGCTTGCCCCTCGGGAGTGAGTCACAAGAGGTAGTGGTTGAAAATCCTCCCCTATGACCTGGGATAACCCTTCAAGACCCTGATGCGTCATCTGCAGTATCGTAGATAACCGACGTTCGCGGTATCAATCGATCAAATAAGTCAACAAATAAAAAAAGAACAATGCTTCATTATCAGGCCAGTGCTGATAATTCGCAAGGCATTCTGGGATTTCATAACACGTGTCGTGGCTCTCTTCCGAGTCTGGTTGGACAAGAATTGAGACACCGCTACCCTACATGTGAAAACGGAGGGATGGGGCTAAAATGGAGGGCCAAGGGGTGTAATGGGATTGGGCTTTGGTCTTAGCCTTTGAGACATACATTCATTTACTCCACACTCCAAACAGACAGTTTGGCAAATTGGAGTTTCTGTGATATGTGTTATCTAGAGTAGTGCTGCTTATGCTTCTCTGGTCACACTGGTGTCTGTGAGGGTCAGTATAGTATCTACTTTGTTCCATTGCTCTCCAAATAATACTCCTTCCTTCTACATTGTGACTGCCAATGGCACCTGGTCCTAGCATAGATTTTCGCTTATTAGGACTGATGTGTAGATAATTCACTTACTTTAGACAAATGTACTTCGTTGTAAGTCGCTTTGGATAAAAGCGTCTGCTAAATGTCAAATGTCAAAAGTGTCAATGCGTCAGCCCGCATAAATAAGGAAGGCAATTAAAGGTAGTTTTGGCCATAGCAGTGAGGATAATTAAAAGCTGTGTCAGACATACCCAATATGGGTAATGAGCATGATTTTGGATAGGCTTAAAAATGGTTTCCTTGGTAACAGTGCGAGAGATAAACGGAACGTTTCGGCATAACATTGTTTAAAAAAAACAAAAAAACTTGAAGAGCGAGCAGTGTTCTCCCTCCTCGTCTTATTCCACGCTCAAAGGGACAGATCGCTTGTCTGATGGGTCGGAAGGGATAGGAAAATGTATAAAAGACCAAGGCGGAACTGGTACATTCACAGATTCATATCCATGTATATCTCTCATTTGGTATTATTCAGTATAATAGCTAGTAGTTCCAAGACATTGGTTCATGATCAAAATTGCATCTTTGCTTTTGTGTGTTTTTGCATTATATCAGAGGTCAAAGCTGCTACTTGAATTACAAAGCACACATAACACGTACACTGTACCGGGAGGCTTTTGCAGTCAGAACCAGTTAATTAAAAAGTTTTGTCTTGTACTCTGAGCCATAACATAATCATCCATAGATGCTGTGCTGCCTGTCATCTAGCACCATACTTGGCCTCCTTACATTGGATGCAAACTGAAGTGTGGAGACTGTCTTAATGTTAATTGGATCGTACCTATTAGGCCTGTGAAGATGAATAGACTAATCGAACAGATGAATCTGCTTGCTTTAGTTGACTATTCATTGATGAAAATACTGAAATGGACTTCAATATCAGACGCCAAGTTGTTAAAGCTAGAGTGAGTGGCATGTAGCCAAGGAGGAGTGGTGTACCAGCCCTTCTGTCTTCCTCTATAGGAAGGGATCCTTTGGTTTGGAGGTGATCATTACATGTTAACTCGTAAAGAACCCCTTCACTCCTCCACTCACTTTGACTTTCTTGACTTGAGAGTCAAGTTTTTTGAGAGTGATCACCTGAATTGGTGAAAGGTGAAAAATAATGCGAAAGAAATGTCCATGTAGGTTAATAGGAAAAGACGAATCAACTATTGTTTTAACTGACAGCCCTAGTATTTACACAGTACATATTTATTTGTATTTTCGCCCAAGGACAGTATGGGTCTTTCCGTAGCAAATTTCTTACGCAAAAATAGGTCATGTCTAATTAGAGTTGCAAAATTCCAGGAATTTTCAAGGTTGAAACAACCCATTAACTGGAATTAACCAGAATTTATGTGAAATGGGAGTTTCTTTGCAATTGAATACATTGATTGTATATTGGTTGTATATGTCTCTGCCCCTGTTAATTGAGTAAGATTGTAAAATGTAAGGGAAAAAAAGTAATGTAGTAATCAGCTTGTGGACACTGCTGGTGCAAGATGAAGGCCAAATGAAGAATAAGTGAATATCTATCGCCCTTGCTTCATCCCTTTGTCATGCACACATTTGAATTCACACTGTGCACCAAAGGAGATCTTCCCCTTTATAATCAAGTCGGGAATTTTGACAGAGAGTGTGACTCTCTCTCTCAAACCTTTGACCGCAGCCTTGTTTTTATGTCTCTCACAGTAGTCCTCTGTGTGCTGTCAACGCCTTGGTGTAGAGCTTCAAGTCATTGATGAATTATTCACTTTTTTCAACATGACGGACCAGGTGTGGGCAGCTGAAAGCTATTTTCTTTCTCTCCTTCACTCGCCCGCCTTTGTTTGAAAGCAATTGAAAGAGAAAGAGTTGGAGATAGCCGAGAGATGTTTCCACCGAAACTTGCTGGAAGATTCCCAAAGTTCCCAGGTCAATTCACAGGCCCCATGTTTCCAGAAAGCTTCCTGGAAATTTACCAGAAACGATCCATCAAACAACCCTATATGTAATAAACAACCCTATATGTAATAAACAACCCTATATGTCATAAACAACCCTATATGTAATAGACACCCCTATATGAAATAAACAACCCTATATGTCATAAACAACCCTATATGTAATAAACAACCCTATATGTAATAAACACCCCTATATGAAATAAACAACCCTATATGTCATAAACAACCCTATATGTAATAAACAACCCTATATGTCATAAACAACCCTATATGTCATAAACAACCCTATAGGTAATAACCAACCCAATGTGTAATAACCAACCCGGTAAGGAGTGACCTTGGCGAGTACCTTCTGTTCACTACAGTGTTATTATGGAAAGCAGATTGTTTTTCTTACTCCCTGGTTCATTAGAGCTGCGTCGCCACACCAGCCATCACATCCCTTTGTCCGATGCTTTGATCAAGTGAGAATGAAGGATGACTGCCCTGGGAAGGGCTAATAAAAGGCACTGCTCCTGTCTTTAATACAGCTCATGTTCAGGGAGCAGCCGAGAAGAACCCGTCATCTTCACCCCGCCCCCCCCTCCCTCAGCAGCAGCAGCCTCAGGCCTCTCTAATCAAAGGCATAAAACAACAAAAAAGAAGAAACTTTCATCTTCTTGTCTTAACAGAATCACCAAATTAACATGGGGGTGGAATGAGTATCGGAAATCTTGACTTTTCTGTGATGGGAAAACAGCCTACTTGCATCACCGCTGAGAGCACTCTGCTTCCTTGGCCTCTCTGGGACATCTGACCCCACCTCTTAATTGGAAAGATGCTTGATGACAGCTCAGGAATGGAAAAATGCTTTTAATATAAAGAGAAATCTTATCACCCTCTCTAAGCCTCTGGAAGCGGGCTAAATCCATAGTTGTATCTCCTCTGTTTTCATCTTGTCTAAATGGGACAACCCCTGACACGAAGGGCCACCAACCAAATTAAAAGCTAACCTTTGGAGTTAATAGCCTGGGTTGGAGAGAGTGAAATATGTAGGACGTCCATGGGTCCTAGGCTCACTTAGTAGCTGCAGAGATGGACTTCAAGTCGTTGTTGGTCTAAAAAGCAGAATTTCCTTTTCTATTTCTTTTTTCCTCTCCTCCCTTGAGAGAACCCCCAGAGGCAGTGCATCTGTTATCACAGATAACTTGAGGTCACCGCTGACTGCCAGAGCTCGGACAGTGAACCAATCACTTATTCATGTATACCAGTTGTCACAATGTACATTTTAGTTGGTGGTTTTCTTTTTACCTGCAAAGTACTAGAGTAACAATTACTGTAGTAACAACATTGTTTTAAAAATGTTGTTACACAGTATATTTGTAATAGCTTTATAATTAGACAGAAATTAAGTTCAAGGGTTTGTGTATTACACAGGTAGAATAGGGACCTTAAACACTTAACTCCATTTACTATGCAATTACGAAATTACTGTTAAATGACATGTTAAAACAATGTTACTGTTAAATGGCATGTTAAAACAATGTTACCAAACAGGTGTAGGGGTGTAAACATGTACCGTGGCACTTGTACCAGGACTCATAATCAATAAGATCCCTACCCGATTTTTTTTTGTGTGTGTGTTTTTAATACAAAATAGTGCCTCTGAGTGTTTGGAGGTCTATGTTGCTTTTTACCATCATTTACCATCACATTGCCTCAGGTTTAATTCATAAGCTGTTGTGACTAATATCCCTTATAGAACATGTGGTGCTAGATGTACAGGTGCAGGTGATGTAATGAACATGTTTTGTTCTGCTAAACAAGCTTTGTTGTATAACTGCCAGCTACTGAGTCGTCAGTCAGAAGGTTTAAAACCCTAAATCCTGAACTGCTTTAATTAAGTGCTGTTCAGGACTCCTATGAGTCACTGAGTAGTGCCATTTTCCAGGCAAATTCCCCCTCCATCTTAAGAAATAGGATTGCACAGTACTTTTGTCCTTGTCAGTTGGCTGTTGTGCTACGTTAAGCACGAAGCTGGTTCACCTTGGAAACCGTGTGTTCACAGCACAGCATTGTTTTGCTGTGTAATGCTACACTGCCCCCCCATGATAACAGCTACTGTACTTAGTCTGTTTTAGAGCGCTGAGTCAGAAGGCAGACTCAGCCTAATGTGCATTCTGAAAGTCATTCATTCACCCTAACAAGCTAAATGTACAAAAAAGAAAGAAAAGGAAAGAAAATTTAAAAAGGAATAGGACATGTAAGCCTCCAGCCAAATTGGGAGGTCATTCCCACTATTTCTATTTTGTTTAGATCGTGAGTCAGTGGTTTAGATAATCATTTTCAACCAGTGTCAATCATTGTGTCTTTATCATGGTTTCAGCAGCACTATGCAACCCCTACGGCTGGGACAGCTCTCACAAATGTCCCTGCGTTTGATGGGAGTCATTCTGGCATCGTGTAATCTTTAGGACGGCAGGAAAGTGCCGGAGTGTCAGAGCTGGACCGATATCAAACCATTCGCTCTCAGGAAAAGGGTTCTCACACAGCTTCCCGGTAATGCTACACAATTTCTAAAGATAAACATCGAGTCCATCTTAGTCCTAGTCTATTAAGCAGAATTGCTGATGGATAATCTCTGTTTCAGGTCACATTTCAGTCAGAAGGGTGGAAGAAGCTGAAGAGATTGTTCTAGATTGATGATTGTATTTGAGTAGAGCCACATTCCTTGCTTGGTTTAAGCCTGCAATTCTTTCATTGAGAATCAAGAAACAATCTGATTAAGTAGCCAAACAGTCAAATGCACCCCTCAGTTAATCAAATCTCACGGGGAAATCAGACCCACACATTACTTTGAACCATTTTTATTTAAAAATATATGTTTTAAGGAAAAAAAGATATTTTCAGTTTGCCACATCTTACCCACTATACAGATATGAAATTGTACATATTACAATACAAAAGGAAACGGGTAAAAGCATTCATTTTGCACAAAGAGGTTTCAGGGAGGGGTGAAGGAGGTGAAGTCAGATGGTTTGTTGGCAGCGTGGGGAGCAGGGCCTTGGAGTATGACAAGAAGAACCAAAAAACAGTTAACATAGAGCTGAAGTGTGAATGGGTGCATATTTCTACAAATTATGGATTTTCAATCACTTAAGAAGCTTCATCTTTAACAGTGAGTCAAATGTTTGCCCAACATGTCTTTTCAAAAAAATACAATATTCACACTGGCTTGTCCCTTTTCTTGACGCAGGCCAATACTCTTCACCACCATGTTTGTTGAATGGCATTAGGAAATACTCAAGTCAGCTCTGACTGTTTATGGAGCATGCAAGACTGTTTGGAAGGGCAATAAGAAAGCAGTGCTTAGCCTTTAAAGAAATAAAAAAAGAAACATTTTCAGAGACATCGAGTGGAAATGCATGAATTTGGAAACTTGGAACAACTTAAATTTCTGAAATGAGTTATTTTACTTTAAATCCCAATTGTTTCTGGAGTGTGACTGGAACTGTTGATGATTAACCTGTTGCCTTAGCTCTGCCTGTAAATATCTAATACAACTGCTTTCTGTCTTGATTTGATTGATTCCATTTTTTAAACTGATAACATAAGCCTATTTTCCCCTCTCAGCTGGACTGCCGAGCACTTGTCATCATGTAGGGCCACATAATGAGATGTGTTGACAGTAACTAGATTTTAGATGCTCAGTGTCCTAAGCCTGAGCACATGGAGGTTCTGCAGACTGGCTTGCTTCCTACTGATGGCACTTCATAGCGCCCTCTAGGGGAATCATCCCCCCGCTTTGCATCCCAGTCGCTTCAGTCAAGCAAACCCTGGCAACTGTACTCTTCTCCAGACTTCCTTTACTCAAAAGCATGTCCAAGTTTGTAGATTACCCCTCCTCTGATCGCAGTTGGCCAATTTCATCACAAATGGGGCCTGCCAAACCCTAAACATCACTTAACATTTGTGAGTCTTCCTCTCAGTGATTGGATTTTTTAGTTCTTTTTTTAGTTTTTGCAGGAGTGCGGTAGTAATTGTTTTTGCTGCCTCATTGCCAATGTGACATCTAGTCTCTCTCTGTGTCTCAAGCCCAAGGTTCTGTCAGTCAGTATTTTGTCATCCTGTTCCCCTCACCCTATGCTTATCTTGGCTTCATGGAATACCATTACCTGGCTGGAAGGATGCTAAGATGCTAGATAAGCTGAGACATTACCCCCTGGTTGCCCCTCTCCATCCCCCCATCTTTTCCCCTCTTTCCCCTCTCTCGGTCTCCCTGCCCCCCACCTCCACACAGAGCACAAAGAGCCGTGGATCTGCAGCGGCGGTAGCTTTAGTCTGATGCTAATGCACATCCTCTCTCTGCTGCATACCAATGTGTCCTGACCCAGCCTCACTGTTTGCTTTACCACAGGAGCTGCATTCGCTCTCAGGGGAGATTCTCCACAGTTTAACTTGGGGATCTTTGCTATGTCACTGAGGGGAAAATGTGTGAGTTTTCCTTCCTTCCTATCCGCAGACAAGAAATGTCAGCTTGACGTCTCTCACAAGGATAGGACTGTGATATAGAGATACATGCTCTTGTTGGGTGTGAAGGAAGTTTCTGCTTGCGCTATTTTTGATGGGCCGAGCAAGCTAAATCTTGCTGGTTCACTGGTGTGGGTGACAGAATATTAGATTATTTTTGCCTGGCCTTAATTGGTTCAATCTTGAGCCTGTCAGACCTGATTAGAGACTGTGCTGCATTGAGGCTGCTTCAACACTAGGCTCCTGGGAGGGATTTATTTTCAGTATGAAACATTCTGTACAGTGAGTTTTTGGTTGATCATTACCCCTCCCCTCCCCTCCCCTCCCCCACCCCCATCCATGTACTAGCTATGTGTGTGTGTGTGTGTGTGTGTGTGTGTGTGTGTGTGTGTTCATGAATCAGTTAAGTGTTAAAATAGGTTAAGCTGCAGTGAACAGTACGGTCACAGTGTGAATGGTATTTGAGGATTGAAGCAACAATATGCAGGTCTGATCCCGTTAAAGATGTGTGATGACTGTGAATGAGTGTTTTACATGTAATAGTCGGATACATTTCCACTTTAGGTTTCAGCTGAGACACATCCAGACATTTTGGCTAAGCGAGCGCTGCGGCATATTGGACATTAACCTTTCCACGAACGGTGCTAAGCTTTTAGATTTAATTGGAGGCGATGGACTTTATTGAATCAAATTAAACCCGGAAACAAGACGGTTATCAGGGGTATTCACAGACCAGAACTAATAGCTCCTGTTTGCATCAGGAAAGGCTCATTTTCTACATAACTGGCATCCAAGTATTGTTGGCATATTATATTTCTCTTGTAGACCAATTCAGATTGTGGCGTTAATATTGAGAACATTTTCAATATTTCACATTAATTAAAAAAACAAATGTAAATAGAAAAGGTATTTTTGAAACATCCAATTTATTTACTTGCCAAAAGTGATTTTGTGAGTGACCTACAGTGTTTACCGTGCATCTTAAAAATCTGTTATAATCAAATGTACTTTTCAATAAGAAACAACACTTTTATTCTTGGAAATACAATTTCACCATTATTTCTGTAGTTAAATTGACTCTTTTATAGGTGCCCTTAGCATAGGACTGTAGACATGTTGGCTAAAGATTTCTTCTCTGTGCTGCAGAATGTGACCACTAATGTGGTGACACGTCCCACAGTCTACCATGTTCCTGTTGAATGATTGCCCCAGCTTGATATGAACAACCTTGCATTCATATAAAAATAAATGTGTGAATATCTCTGTACCTTATCTCTAATGTCAAATCCACTGCCAGTCATCTGAGCCTCATCCATTCTCAAAGCCAGTAGAAATTATGCTTTTCTTTTGTATAAACTGGAAAAAAAGCAACAAAGCAAACCCTGTATCTTCTGAAATGGTTGAATGACAAAAACCATAAGCTGCAGGAATAAATACGAGTTCATACTTCACACTCTTTATAAGGCAGCTGCTGACACTTGCACTGCCCATAACCATTGATGATGACGAGTGCTCCTTCCTCATGACTGGGCTCATACTCGTTATAGGGTACCTGCGTGGCCAGGTCCGCCATTTGCTGCCGTGGCTGGGTCCTCATCTGTCGGCGGTTCTGGATGGCTGAACAGTGGCGTATCCGACGCAGTGTGGGGGGACAGCACTTCCGTGAGATGTACACAACGAAAATGATGAGAAAGAAGGAAAACAGCAGGGCCATAGTTCCAATGATAACCCTCTGAGTGAGGACTGTATTGTCCGGCTCTGAGAAGTCCTCTGTGACTGCTGCCCCTTCCACCATAGTGGTGGTTGCCAGGGCGGTGCGCGGCGTTTGAGTAGTAGTGGTGGTGGTGGTGGTGGTGACTGTTGTAAAGCTCCCAATATCCTCAGAATAATAGTCCTGCGTAGGGGTCTGCAGCATAATTCCAAACAGGGAGCTGGTGACCTCTGTGGTTGTCGTGGTGTCCGTAGTCGTGCTGCTGGTCTGAATGACTGGCGCCGAAAAATTCTGACAAAGCTGGAATCCATAAACGGCGTCCAGTATTTCCTCGCCCTGGGCGTACTCGGGGCTGTGGCACAGGATAGAGTGTTCCCACCTGCCCTTAAAGGTGCTCAGCCAAGTAGCAAGAGAGCAGATCCTTTTGGTACATTCCCAAAGGTTACTGGACAGCCCGATGGTGCCGAGTGACTGCCACATATCCATGACCAGGGGATCCAGGTTGCCCAGTTTGTTGTTATCCAGCAGCAGGATCTTGAGGTTGGGCAGTGTCTCAAACACGTCAGGCGTCAGGACGCGGATCTCATTCCCTGTGAGGTCCAGTTTCTCCAACGTGGTCCAGGTCCACTCCATGCCACAAGTCAGGTTGTTGATCTTGTTCCACTGTAGATAGAGGAACTGGAGAGCAACTAGGCGGGGGAAATGGGCCAAGTTGATCTTGGTCAGCTGGTTGTGTTCCAAGTGGAGCTCTCTGAGCTTAATGAGCCCAGCAAAGCCATTCCGGGCCAGGCTCCGGAGTCGGTTGTTGCTTAGGCCCAAGTACTCCAGGCTGCGGCAGTCCCAGAAGGCCCTTACAGGGGTGGTGCGCAGCGAGTTGGAGCGCAGGTGTAGGATCTGGAGCTTCCTCAGCCCGTGGAACAGCTCTGGCTCCAGCGCTGTCATCTGGTTGAAGGACAGATCCAGTATCTGGAGGTTGATGAGGTGGATGAAGGTTGTGTTGGGCAGCTTGGTGATGCGGTTGGAGCTCAGGTTGAGGTCCTTGAGCTTGTAGAGCCCCTGGAAAGCGTCCTCCTGCACCGTGGTGATCTGGTTATGGTCTAGGTGGAGCCAGGTGAGCTGGCTGAAGCCGTAGAACTGGTCGGGGCTGAGCTGGGTGATGCTGTTGTGGCGCAGGGACAGCCCCAGGGCCCCTCTGTCCACACCATCCGGGGGCGCCTGGAGCCCCTGGGTGTCACAGTAGAACTGCAGGTCCTCACAACGGCATTTCTGAGGGCAGGTTGTGCAAGACACAGGAGGCAGCAGGCACAGCAGCATGCTGATCACACATAGACACAGTGCGGCTGGTGCAGGTCCCACCAATGGCCACCTTGAATGGAAACCTGGGTGGGTTCAAAGATAAGAAAATAAACTGTGGGGAAGGGAAAGCTATCCTCTGCAGAGCACTTAATGCTGATGCATGGTAATACTTTAAAAAAAGGAAAATAATAATAAAATAAAATCAAAAATATATTTTTTACTCTCTTTCTCTCCTCCCAACATTTCATATGCTGACCACGTATCATAATGGTTGTGTACCTAGACGTGTGTTTGAGTTTGACTGACAGGAGGAAACATCTGCGTCTGTTAGAGAGGATTGTCCTGTTATATGTAGCAGGGATGTCAAGGACTTTGTTCACTCCCTCCCTTGCCATTAATGTTCAGCTCATTTTCCTCCCATCCCTGACGTGTCATAAGTGGGTTTGATCAGACAGAGATCCGCAGGTCCTTTTCATATATAGATTTTTTCTAATGACTTGTAATTTTCATGCCTGTATGATTCAATGGCATTTATCTTACTTCAACTACATTTGATTTAGAATTGACTGTTAGGAATGGCCAATTCCATAAATTAGTTTCCTTTTCAGTTTCACCCATTACATTACATTACATACATAGAAATCACAACTTTCGTATCAACACCTCCTTAAAAATGGAAAGGAAAGACGACATAACAAGTCAATAGACAGACAGGCTGAAAACCCTGTTAGCCCTCAGCCCCCCTCCTCTACACTCTATTTCCTATTCAGGTCCAGACCCGCTGGATAAAAGGGCTAACTTACCCATTCTTTTGTGCACATCGGAGGCTGCATTCAACTGTCCTTTTCCGCAGACCCGTTGAGTAGCCAGATGGAACAGAAATCCAAAGGAAAAAAAACCTTTTGAGTAAACACAAAAGGAATCAGGCTCTTCCGAAATAAAGCAATGCTGAGCCCTCCCAATTGAAACAAAATCTGAAATTCCATGTCCTAGGATGTTGTCGATTCCTATTAGTCCCCTTCTTGTTCTTGTTCTTTTTTAATCCCAGATTACGGAAAGGGTTGCATTTTCTCCTCCTCCTCCCAGAAATCCTTAATTTTTAAATTGATGAGTTGCATCCAAAGAGACCCCGGCGAACTGAATGCCCCCACTTTTTTTTTTTTTTTGCTCCCTTGTTCCCCTTCCACTGCAATGATGTCAGCTCAATTGGTTAATTGAAGATCAAGCGGTCCCCTTTCATGGCTGGGGGTCCTCCAACCCTAACTTGTTGATGGCAGCCAGAGACCCTGCTCCCGTGGCCAGCTCAGCCTCTGCAGCAGCAGCGTACGGAGCTCTTGCTTGCGAGCGAGGCTGCAGCGGGAGAGAGAGAAAAGCAGAGGACAGAGCCGGGGATGTTATTCTGTGCTTTTGTTGCAGCCACTCACCGCTACAGAGTGGTGGCAGGCTGGCGTTGATCATCAGTGCTGTTTCTCTCTCTCTTTCTCTCGCGCTCGCTCTCTCTCTCTCTCTCCCTCCCCTCTCTCTCTCTCTTTTTTTCTTGCTCTCTCTCTCTCTCTCTCTCCCTCCCCTCTCTTTTCTCTTGCTCTCTCTTTTTCTCTCTCTCTCTCTCTTTCTCTCTCTCTCTCTCTCACTCGCTTTCCGCCTTGCACACTGTGCTTGGGAGCCTCATTCCTCCTACCTCCCCACCACGCACACACACGTCTTTTTTATTTTTTTATTTTAACTTGCTCGTCACCATCAGAATATTGATATCTCCAACGTGTTGCCGCAGCTCACTGTCAAAATTAACCATGGCTGTAAATCTCTCTGCCTCACACCCCATTGTCTCTGTCTGAGGTATCCCTACCCAGACTAGACACATAAACTAAATACAATTATCAAACAAATGGGCATTTTATGAGTGCCTGGTCTGTGTAAGACTGGGGGGGGGGGGAGCAGAAATGTACTGCAAAGCACTGCCATTGAACAGGATAAGCTATGCTATAGACCCGCTAAAGTGTCTGGCTGTAATGCATAATTCACACACTCTGAGTGCAGGGCTTTAATTTTTGAGCATAGGCTTGTGATGTAGGCTCTTGGCTTCAATTAGAATAGCTTAGGACCTTATGAATGTATATAAGTGTGTGTGTATAACAAATGGGGGGGGGGGGGGGGGCATGTTAAAGGTGTGATGTTTAAGTAATCAGTAGTCGGTAAGGCAGAGGAGAAGTGGGGTTTGATTGGTGCCTTATAGGAGAACATGACCGCTTGCCTCATTCATGTTTTGACTCCCAGCACCTTGAAGGGTGCCACGTCACGAGTGACGTCTGACTGTCTCTCTCTCTCTCTCTCTCTCTCTCTCTCTGCCTCTGTCTCATTCTTTACACTCCCTCTGTCTCTCTCTCTGTCTCTCTCTCTCTCATTCTTTATACTCCCTCTGTCTCTCTTTCCCTCTCTCTCTCCCGCTTTCAATTCTCTGATCTGTCTTGTCTCTGTCTCACATCTTTTCTTTTTCCTCCATCTCGTCCCCCCTCCCCTCCCTTATTTCCTCGCTCCTTCTCAGTAGAACCACAGTTAGAGTGTTGCTCCTCTTTATGGAAGGTTTAATGGGGGGCATTCAGACTTGACTATCTCCAGAGCACCAGGAGACTAGACAGTATACAAGACACACACACGCTTTATATGACTCCTCTGCTGCTCTACTGCACTTGACTCCTCTGCCCCCCCCCCCAAGACTCCTCTGCCCCCCCCACGACTCCTCTGCTGCTCTACTGCACTTGACTCCTCTGCCCCCCCCACGACTCCTCTGCTGCTCTACTGCACTTGACTCCTCTGCCCCCCCCACGACTCCTCTGCTGCTCTACTGCACTTGACTCCTCTGCCCCCCCCCCCATGACTCCTCTGCTGCTCTACTGCACTTGACTCCTCTGCCCCCCCCCCCCCATGACTCCTCTGCTGCTCTACTGCACTTGACTCCTCTGCCCCCCCCTCCATGACTCCTCTTGGGGAGGTGAAAATGGAATCCAGTTTTTAGTTTTGGATGGCACCAGTTGGTCCAATGGGGTTTTTGACCTTGAACGTGATACTTGAACTTGATTTGTTGTGATTGTAGTGGGAGGAGCCTCAGCCACCCCTCCCCCCCCCGTTGTTTTATTTGATTGCTAGGTTGCACTGATGACCCTTTTACACGTTACACCATAATACATGCATGTTTTAATGCTGTTTCCAATGCACCTGACTTTGTTGCCTCAGTCTTGTCCTAATGTCCTTGTCATTATATGGGATATGTTAATTGGAGCCACTGAACTGTCAGAGTTTGTATTTCCTTGGTGGTGACATCTTTATGATATACTTTCTGAACAGTGACTTTCAGGGTCAATATTCATTAGCAGGCTGGTAATAATCCAAATTCTGGAGCGTGGTCGATGGGGATAATCCAGTAACAGTTTAATCAACATGTATTTTATATTAGAATCGGTGCTAGCTGCGTACTCCTTTGTGTCTAGAGTAATTGGATGTCCTCAGCATGTAGTGACCATCTCTAGCCTCTAGTTTACTTGGTCATATGCCCTACATGATTTAATCAACAGTGCTTTTCAGAGGACTGAACTTGCACTCATTTATTTTATGTAATTACACGAGTGTCAGGGCTGTTTTTAGAGACGGAACAGAACTCTGCCTATTACTTTCCGGGTCACTTAAGTAGCTGCGCTCTCATGTCATCCTGTTTTTCATCGAGTCCCCATCGGGACTCTTCCGCAGAGTGTGAGAGAAAAAAAAAATGCTATTCTGTCTCAGTCATAATGATGTATATTCCCTGGAGTATGCATGCGATGCCCCCCCCCCCCGCCCCGATTTGAATCGCCAAACAACCATTGGAATGAAACAATAATAAATAAATAATAATAACTAAGCGGAGGACATTGATTGGGTGCCCAATTAAACAGACTTGGCTGGGAGCTGAATCGATATGAAAGAGCTCCGTGATCATCTCGCCCGTTGAGGCCACTTCATTTTAGTTTGGTTGATATCCACACCGCGGTCCTGGAGAGACTTGCTTCACTGGTTGAAAAAGTGACATGCCTAAATCCGTCCTGAGGGACACCCAGAGAGACCCTCTCACTGATGCCGAGGAGAAACCACCGTCACCACCGCCCCCTTAGTAAGCTGGGGAGCTGTGCTTCAAAACCAACCGCATAAAATAAACTGAAATGAAATATAGGCCTGAGTGAAATGGGATTGAGAGAGAGACCAGGGCAGCGCTGAGCAGCCGCGGCACAGTGGGCTTCTGCACCCAACCGGCACAAACTCAGAGGGGATTAGTAGCCACGCCCTCCTCTGGCCTCCAACAATGTACCCCCTGGTGGGCGAGGCATGAAGGGGGGATTTGGGAGGGGGCCCGGGGGGGGAGGGTCACTGTCACAACCATGTGACATTGGCTGTCACAGTGTTGCTGCCCGTGCAGCGGTGACAGGGCTGCTCTGCCTTCTGTACTGTGTGTGAGGGAATGTATAAAGTATAAAAATGTGATAATTGGCAAGTTGGGTCAGGAAGTTTCTGTGTGAGAAGTTCGCTAGAGGTTATGTGACGACCATTGGCAGGAAAATCACGGTCACTGCCTTGAATGTTAACTAGACGAGTGCAACTTGTGTGGGCACATGAATGCATCTCTTCTCCTCAAGGCTGAAGGTCAAGTAGCTCAGCCAGGGAAGTGGTGGTAGAAATTGGATTTGCTATGATGGGCAGAATCATTCAATATTATGGATTTGCTGTGATAGTCAATATCAACACGCAAAATGCCATTCGCCCCCCCCCCCCCCCTCCCCCCCTTTTGTTGTCCCTGTCCATTTCCCCCTCCTGCCATCCTACCATGACTAATAGTCTATAAAGGTCTGTACGTCACACACTGCACAATGTAAGCATAACTGGGGAAACAAATATTCTTTGGAGCCCAACGTTACTATTTATGATTCTTAGCAAAAGAACATCTGGGCCGTTGTTAATTAACTGTAAACAGTTTCTGGTTTTGGCCCGAGGTTTACTAAGCTTGCAGGTAAGAGCAATTTAGTCATTTACTATTTATGTTCTACCTTGCTGATCTTTTGCTGGCAATCATAACAAAGACTCCTGTCTCCAGTTCTGTTCACATTCTGCAGTCTGTGATGTATACATAGGTTATAGATATAGATAGATGATGTATAGATAGGTTATAGATAGATGATGTAGGGTATAGATAGTGTATATATAGATAGATGATGTAGAGTGTAGATATAGATAGATGTATAGATAGGGTATAGATATAGATAGATGATGTATAGATAGGGTATATAGATAGATGATGTATAGATAGGGTATATATATATGGATAGATGATGTATAGATAGGGTATATATATGGATAGATGATGTATAGATAGGGTATAGATATGGATAGATGATGTATAGATAGGGTATAGATATGGATAGATGATGTATAGATATGTATATGTATAGATAGAAGGTGATAGAAGAAGGTTTTTCCTACTATCAATGGCCCCGGGCCTGAGCTGGATTACTCTTCCTGCTACGACTGGTGGATTGATGATTCACTTGCTTAGTATTCAAATGTATTGATTGTAAGTCGCTTTGGAATAAGGCGTCTGCTAAATGCCAAAAATGTAAAAATTTAAATGATCCACCGCCACCCCGCCCACACTGACTTTCTCTCTCCTTTACTGATGAACTGAGAATGAACAAGCAGGATGCCTCCCTCCTAAACTGAACAAGCAGGCTCCCTCCCTCCCTCCCTCCTAACCCTAACCTGCCTCTCTCCCTCCCTCCTAACCCTAACCTGTCTCCACGTCTGCCTCCCTCCTGACCCTAACCTGTCTCTGTGTTCTGTGTTCCAGGCGGGCAGGAAGGACCGGAGCGATGCCCTCAACACCGCCATCGACAGGATGACCAAGAAGACCAGGGACCTGCGCAGACAGGTAGGCTACTCCTCCTCCTCCTCCATCTCTCCCCTCTTCTCCTCTCCTCCTCCATCTCTCCCCTCTTCTCCTCTCCTCCTCCATCTCTCCCCTCATCTCCTCTCCTCCTCCATCTCTCCCCTCATCTCTCCTCCTCCATCTCTCCCCTCATCTCCTCTCCTCCTCTATCCCTCCCCTCATCTCCTCCTTTATCTCTCCTCTCCTCCTCTATCTCTCCCCCCATCTCCTCTCCTCCTCTATCTCTCCCCTCATCTCCTCTCCTCCTCCATCTCTCCCCATATCTCCTCTCCTCCCCTCTCCATCTCTCCCCTCATCTCCTCTCCTCCTCTATCCCTCCCCTCATCTCCTCTCCTCCCCTCTCCATCTCTCCCCTCATCTCCTCTCCTCCTCTATCCCTCCCCTCATCTCCTCTCCATCTCTCCCCTCATCTCCTCTCCACTGTACAGCACTTTGTAACTTTGTTTCGAAAGGTGCTTTATAAATAAAAAAAATGTACTCCTCCTCTTTCTCTCCCCTCATCTCCTCTCCTCCTCCATCTCTCCCCTCATCTCCTCTCCTCCCCTCTCCATCTCTCCCCTCATCTCCTCTCCTCCTCTATCCCTCCCCTCATCTCCTCTCCTCCCCTCTCCATCTCTCCCCTCATCTCCTCTCCTCCTCTATCCCTCCCCTCATCTCCTCTCCATCTCTCCCCTCATCTCCTCTCCTCCATCTCTCCCCTCATCTCCTCTCCTCCTCTATCCCTCCCCTCATCTATCCCTCCCCTCATCTCCTCTCCATCTCTCCACTCATCTCCTCTCCTCCTCCATCTCTCCCCTCATCTCCTCTCCTCCGCTCTCCATCTCTCCCCTCATCTCCTCCCCTCTCCATCTCTCCCCTCCCCTCATCTCCTCTCCTCTCCTCCCCTCTCCATCTCTCCCCTCATCTCCTCTCCTCCTCTATCTCCCGGCATGGTAAAGGTTAATACCACCAGGCAAATAACCCCCCCATTGATTTTGATGTACTGAGCCATTAATGTAAACATATTTTGTTATCACTCGCCAGCTCCTAGAGAGGCCTTTTTTATGTTCCTCAGCTAATATAACCCCCCATGTTACTATGTCAACGTCTACCTTGTATATGGAAGTGGTTGTGCCTTATAGATCTGCAAGACTGAATGCCTATGTTCTCTCAGCTCCCCCTTGCGATGTATTGGAGCTTTTTTAACCATTAATCGTGTTCATTTTGAACTCTTACTTCTCCAGCTGCGTAAGGCAGTAATGGACCACGTCTCTGACTCCTTCCTGGAGACCAACGTTCCTCTGCTGGTCCTGATCGAAGCGGCCAAGAACGGCAATGAGAAGGAGGTGAAGGAGTATGCCCAGGTGTTCCGCGAGCACGCCAACAAGCTCATTGAGGTAAGTTGCAACTGTCAAAACAATGTTGAAGCATACCAAAAAGTTGTTATTGTGTTTTAGATAGTGTTGTTCCGATACCGATACTAGTATCGGCATGGCCACCGATACGCACAAAAATGCTGGTATCGGTATCGGCGAGTACTTTACAAAAACGTTTTATTTTTTTTATTTTTTTTTACTTAAGTTTTACAAAAACTTTACGGGCCGGTTTCACAGACAAGGCTTAAGCCTAGTCCTGGACGAAATAACACTTTCAATGTAAAATCTCCATTGAAGATGCTTTTTAGTCCAGGATTAGGCTTAAGCCTTGTCTGTGAAACTGGCCCTACGAGTTTTACAAAGGTTTTGAGCAGTGCCAGACTAAGTGTTAGCAATAATTTTACATCGAGGTGAGTATGCGGCTCAAAAAACATGTTTTTTTGTTTTGTTTTTTCAAACGCCGTGGTATCGGATCGGTACTCGGTATCGGCAAGTACTGCACGGTCAGGTATCGGTATCGGTATCGGGATCAAAAAATGGTATCGGAACAACACTAGTTTTAGACCTTTTGGGGGGGGGGGGGGGATTGGCTGGCTAGCTATCAGCTGAGACTATGCATCAGAATAGAAGCCTAGCTCACAGTTCAGTTCAAACAAATCCTCTCTTGAGATTCAGCATTTGGGTTGCAGTGCACCAGAGAGCTTTTGTTTGTGTGTGCTATGGTTGTTGTTTGCATTGTTATGGTGAGTCTGAGAAAATACAACACACACACACAGACACAGACACACACTCACACACACACTCACACACAGACACACTCAAAGGCGACAGGCTTGAGCTTTCTAGCCGTATTCTGCAGATGGAATAGGCTGCAATCTGATAGTGTTGTGGGAAGACTAACACTACATTTGTATGGACAGTCACAGCCGTGAATAACATTTTATGCCCAGGCAGAAGAGCGAAACCTCCCTCTGCCCAAGGTTAAGTGCTGCCTCTGGGGAGATGTGTTCATTCTCTCAGAGCCAGATATCCTATGTCTTATTGACAGACCACATGAAAAACAGCTCTCACCTGCTGTGTGTCTGCCGCGATAATATTCAAACAGAATGTATTTTTATAGACGCCTTTTGCATCTCGCCCTCCCTCCTCCTCTCTCTCCCCCTTTCCCCCTCTCCCTCTCCCTCTCTGTCTCTCCCTTTCCGTCTCCCTCTCTCTGTCTCCCTCTCTGTCTGTCTCCCCCTCTCCCTCTCTGTCTCCCCCTCTCCCTCTCCCTCTCTGTCTCTCCCTCTCTGTCTCTCCCTTTCCGTCTTCCTCTCTCTGTCTCCCTCCCTGTCTCTGTCTCCCCCTCTCCCTCTCTCTCCCCCTCTCCCTCTCTGGCCATTTTAATTACCTTATCGAGGAGCCTCTTGTGAAATGGCCAGGGCTTTTAAATATCCAGCACTGCAGAGTAGAGTTCGGCCAGAAATCTCCAACCTGTTTACCTTCCCGCCAAAATACCGTCTACAACGGTAACGCCTTAAAAACAAACTGGTGTGCCGCCCGGTGCAGCAGCACATGAGGCATCGTCCGACCGAATGCACCGAGACTGAGCGCGTCAGGTGACCGCAAGTTTGGCTCTGGTGCTTTACTGCATGCACACAAGCTGCATGAAACACAAGCCTATTCAATTAACACAAAGTAATCAATATCCTGTAATATTCTGTCATGTGCTTTGCGGTTATGATGTAAAATTACCTTGAAGCCGGTGAGGAATTAAACAGAAAGGGGGGCCACCACTATTGGGGAGAGGGAGTGACCCTCCCAGAGTGACCCCCCCAGAGTAACCCCCCCAGAGTGACCCCCCCAGAGTGACCCCTGTGGATCCGTGTGTCAGCAGTGGCATTAAGGCGATGACACAACAGGCCTCCCCCGGCCCTCCACTGCCCTGAGTGATCAGCTCTCTGATACTGACTCTGCTCCCAGGCGGTTGGGTTAATTGGGCACCCAGTCACAGTCCTCCCTTATTATTATTATTTATGCATGTATTTCCTTTCTAGCCGTGTTTGGAGATTCAGATTGGGATGAGCTAGCACAGATGAACTCCACGGAATATTCGTCATTCTGTTTTTCCCCCTCTCTCACACTCTGTGGAATAGTCCCAATGGGAGATGTTTACCTCAATGAAGCCACTTAAGTGACCAGGAAAGTAACAGCCACAAGTCCTGTTCAGTCTCTGAAAAACAGCAAAACATCAAAACATAAAGTAAATGAGTAAATGAAGTTCAGGCCTCACTGCAAAAGCACTGTTGATTAAATCATGTAGGGCAGCCATATGACCAAGTAAACTAGAGGCTGTTAATGGTCATTACATGCTAAGGTCATCCAATTACACTAGACACAAAGGAGTAAGCAGTAATAATAAAATAAATATTGATTAAACTGTCTTATCGATTTCACTGCTAATGACTTCAGGCTACTAATGTATAATGACCCTGAAAGTCACTGTACAGAAAGTATATGACAAAGAAAATGTCACCATATGGAAATACACACTCTGCTCATGTGTTCTGGGAAGGTACGTGAGCAGGAACACTGAGGCAGAGGGAGGGAGGGAGAGGGAGAGTTTAGGGGACGGACGGTCCTATAAATCACTAACAAAATAGATAGTGGTGTGAAATGGAAAAAACATCTCGCTTTTGTATCGAATTATGAGATTGACATACTGAGCATAATGTGTGAGCAAAATGTTTTTATGCGTTGTTTTTTTTTGTGAGTGTGGTTTCAATGGCTATTTGATAATCTGAGCCGATATGGAATCAGGGTTTAGAGACGGTGGACATTATACAGTTGCTATGCATGGCTGCTCTATGCGTGGCTGCTCTATGCATGGCTGCTCTATGCGTGGCTGCTCTATGCGTGGCTGCTCTATGCGTGGCTGCTCTATGCGTGGCTGCTCTGTGCGTGGCTGCTCTATGCGTGGCTGCTCTATGCGTGGCTGCTCTATGCGTGGCTGCTCTATGCGTGGCTGCTCTATGCGTGGCTGCTCTATGCGTGGCTGCTCTATGCGTGGCTGCTCTATGCGTGGCTGCTCTATGCAGCCTGTGGACATATCTGTAAGGGGTCAGGCCCGTCAGATAGAGAACAGCATTATGAACACCATTGTTTCACTATAAGCCATCAGAGTATGATCGATAGATGTTTCGCACAACCCGACCGTATGTTGTCTGACAAGAAATGGGCTTAGGGCTATGACCTTTTTGTTTTTTATGAATTAAGATAATTCAGTGTAATTGATTATTAACATTCCTAGATAGACCTAATGCTGTGATAGTTGTTGCAGCCACAGATGCAGCTAGCACACGTTGTGCTCTGGTAGAGCACAGCCATTTAGCAGTGCATAGGACGGTTTTAACATATTGATTTTCCTGACATCTTCAACATTAATGCAAGAAAAATGAACAGGATAGGCGGGGGGGGGGGCGTGGGGCGTGGGGGGAGGCGGGGCGGCAGCTATGTGCTCTGCATAGGAATTCCCTGATTTGCGGGTTGCTTTCTCACCTCAAGGGTGTTCTTCATTAATGATTTTTGGAAATGAAATTAAAAGCTTGGCTTTCAGGGTATCGTGTTCAGTGGGAAATGATTTTCCTCCTTTTAACCTTGTTCAAACACAGGGACAGCAGCGTTGGCCATTTAAACCCAGAGCCAGACCTCGACCAGACACTCTCCTCTCCTCTCCTTTTGAATCGATTGAACCTCTATTTATGAGGTATACTCTGGACCTCGTGTTAAAATAAGTCACAGCCCCCCTACCCCCCATTAGGCCCTATATAGTACAATGTCTCACTAGTTTTGACACCTACATTGTAGATTGATGATTACATAAATCTCTTTAAGAGGCTATCTGCTTTGATTCTGGTCCGACCCTGTTCCCTGTCCTAGATGACTTTACACATCTGTGATATCTGTATAGACTAATGCAATATGACTGACAGATCTGTGATATCTGTATAGATTAATGCAATATGACTGACAGATCAGCTACCTAAACACTCTGTTGGGAACCACGGCCATGTAAGTGCACCGATATAGTATAGAATGTCTGACATGCTGCTTTCACCCAGCAAGCGTGTAGTCTTCAGGTAGCAGTCTACAGGGATTAAAGTTCTCCGTCGCTACGACGGATTTCCGTCAATTTTTTCCAAGTCGCGACGGATTTCCGTCAATTGGCTACATATGTCCAGTGTACTAGAACCACTCTACTACGGAGTGTTTGTCCGTGAATAACACCGGCTATGCCCCGGGGTAGAAACACAAGACTACGGCTGGATAAGGTCTACAGGTCTCCACGGTCATTTTAAGCCGTCAACCAGCCCGCTACGACCACGGGAAGTCATGTTAAAAGTGAAGTTACTTCTGTTAAACTGGCGCTAAGCTAACATCGCTAGTCGCTAACTCCCTCCTGGCCTTAAAGAGACAAGCGCCCTTTTCTCATCTCAATCTCAAAGAGCTTCATTAGCTCACCACATCTACACATTTGGTCCCACACACTCCAGATTTGAACCCAAGGTTCTACCCAGGGTTAGTTACCCCTGGTAGAAAGCCCTTTGCTCTCAGACCTTCAGAACCCATTGAAAGTAGTGGAGGTACTCCAGAAGTCCAAATGCATCTCTAACCCTAGGAAACCCTAGGAAGCCCTAACCCTAATGGCATGAAAATGCAACATGTTGTACTCCCTGTACCCCTGTACGTGTGAGAACATGTCTTTTTACACTAGGCACTTCACATCAAGCATTAGAGCTCCCTACAGGTTCCCGCTAGCTCGCGTGCAAGGCCTCCCAGGAATGGCCTAGGACTCTGTAAGTTGATTTGGTACAATGTAGGGATACAATCAAGGAGTGTGTAGAGTTTGGTGACTGTGACTCTTTCCATGCCCGTTCCCTGGGCCCAAACGTACGCCAGCAGCAGCCACCCACTTTAATGAAGGCTTTTCCGGCCTAGTGGTTAAAGGAAGGTTAAAGGACTTTAGCTCAGCAACCACAAGTGCCACAGACACGGTTCAGATATTTTACGAATCGGCTTGGCCCCACCGACAGGCCACACCCACTTTCATACAAGCCACTCCCCCTAATTGTCTAAGCCACACCCATTATCTGATTATTTGTATGTCAGAGTCAACCCTTGCAATAAGTATCAATTTTATTTCATGAATTGAAAACAGCATTGATATCACATAAATCAGAATCAGAATCAGAAGACTTTTATTGCCATGACATGTAAACATGTTAGGAATTTGGTTTGGAACAATGGAGCACGGTTTACAGCAGGACAGGTGCAAGACAGGACAAGACAGTGCAAACCAACATCGAAGTGCAAGAGTCATAATTAATATAAATATAAAGTGCAGAGATCAAGTGTTCAAGTGTTCATATCCAGACAGTCCAGTGGGGGTGGAGGGAGGGTAGATAGATAGATAGATAGGGGGTCAGGTCAGGGGGGGGGGGGGGCAGCGGCATTTAGGAGCCGGATGGCTGTGGGGAAAAAGCTGTTTGTATGTCGGGCCTTCACAGTTTTTAGGGACCGCACCCTCCTGCCTGAGGGGAGCGGGGCGAAGAGACCGTGTCCTGGGTGTGCGGGGTCAGCCATGATCTTCCTGGCCCTCCCCAAAGCCCTACTTTTAAACAGGGCCTCAAGGGGGGGCAAAGGGCAGCCAATCACCCTCTCCGCCGAGCGTATCACATAAAAGCAAACTGGCAATAGAAAAGCTGTTCAAAAGAATCTTCTTCCCTTAAAACGCTAACGTTATAAAATACAAACATATAGTGGAGGTTAAAATGAGAATATGACTTGGCTTGAACAAATTTTCAGTCAGGAGATTTTTTTTTGCTTTAATCCCTGAGTCTAACCATAGTCTAACCACAGTCTAACCATAGTCTAACCACAGTCTAACCATAGTCTAACCACGGTCTAACCATAGTCTAACCGTAGTCTAACCATAGGTTAACCGTAGTCTAACCATGGTCTAACCATAGTCTAACCGTAGTCTAACCATAGTCTAACCACGGTCTAACCACAGTCTAACCGTAGTCTAACCATAGTCTAACCGTAGTCTAACCACGGTCTAACCATAGTCTAACCGTAGTCTAACCATAGTCTAACCGTAGTCTAACCACGGTCTAACCATAGTCTAACCGTAGTCTAACCACAGTCTAACCATAGTCTAACCGTAGTCTAACCACAGTCTAACCATAGTCTAACCACAGTCTAACCACAGTCTAACCACAGTCTAACCACAGTCTAACCATAGTCTAACCGTAGTCTAACCACAGTCTAACCATAGTCTAACCACAGTCTAACCATAGTCTAACCGTAGTCTAACCATAGTCTAACCACAGTCTAACCACAGTCTAACCACAGTCTAACCACAGTCTAACCATAGTCTAACCATAGTCTAACCATAGTCTCGGATGGCACCAGAACACGAGACCTCTTGAGCAGTGTGTTCATATGTAATCACATGTCTCTGAATGCAATAGTAGGAATCATTGTACTACAGAAGCCTGCTCTACTTACAATACAATGGGACACCCAGGGATAGGCGGGCTGGGATTCAAGCATTTGCTAATGCTTTGCTTCAATGAATTGTCTTTTATACTGAGAAGCATGAAGGCTCTTTCCCCCTCCAAGGCTTAGGAATAGTGCCAGCTCCCCACGGTTCTTTTGTTAAAACAACTTTTTCAGAACCCATACATCCATGCGATTACTTATGTGAAGTAGCCATTACAATACTGTTCCTGTCGCTGGAGCCTTTTCCTGGCAGTGGACACACACCTCATCATCTCCTCCATGTTGTCCTGGTTACAAAGACATATTTTCTCTCTTCCTATGGTTTCCGGAGAGCCTTTTGGTTTCTGGGAAATGCAACCAACCCTTAAAGCTGGACTACATGCCAATATCTATTCTCAGAGTTAAATATTTATTTTAATGTATATTTTTTCTTCTACAGTTTTTCATTTTTATAGCATTTAAATGCATAAATTCAGAAGCAGGGTAAAAATAGACTGGGCTTAGCGCTGCTGCCTTTAGGCCATGTTCTCAAAAGGTTCCTGGCAGCTCAGGGGAGGTGGAGGTTTGAGCAGGCAGAGAGATGAAGATGCCATGTGCAGCCTAGAAAGAGAAGTTCATGCTGTCATAATGTCTTAGGTCTGTTTGACGCTGTTTATCAAATATTAACACTTTTATTTTTTTTCAAACACCTTTAAACACACATTGAGCCCATTTACCGTGATATAAAACATGAAAGACAAATACACGAATATCTGTATATTACTGATGTGAGGATATGCATTTGAATTCAGTTGGTTGCTGAGGCTGTTGTGATGGCGGCTCCAGCCAACTGCATCCTTCTGTTGTAAAGGAACTACAGTATGCTGAGCGAATAATCCTCCCCTGGACCCTGGTGGAGGCAGAAATCGGAGGACAGGCTCATTGTGATGCATGGGATTAGATTAGATTAGATACTTACTTGATTGTCATTGCAGAGTACAAGTGCCACACAAAGAAATGCAGTTTAACATCTAACCAGAAGTGCAAGTAGTGATATAAAACATGATAGTGATAGGTGCAGTATGGCAAATATGGTAGTTAGAGCTGTTGATGGCCAGGTTGTTGTCAGCACACCTGGTTGTTGTCAGAATGAGGAACGCGTTCGATATCATTCCTCACCCTGTTCTGTGCATTACAATGAGCCTGTCCTCAGGTTTCTACGAGACACACACACACACACACCACAACAAGTCTGAATGCAGAAAGTGTTCTGTCCGGCTATGGTCATCAGTCCAGTGTTTCCCAGGGGACTGTATAATATATGCATGTAAGAAGGCAGCCCATTTATACACCGCAGCAGAGAGACCCAGACATAGTTATCTGGACTGGGCAGGAGGAAATGAGTGGGTCACAGTGGGGAGTGTGAATATGCTTGACATTTAGGTGAGAATGAGTTGTGCAAGGAGTGAATGGAGCTGTGATTCCTCACCTTACCCTCAGCTGTCTCTGTCTCCTCCACAGCACAGTGTGCAGCACTGTGTGCACTCCCCTCCCCAACCCCTCACCTCAGTTGGCCAGCCAGGTAATCTGCTGCAGGTATAGCAGGCCACCAGTGGCATGCTGGCAGGAAAACAAGTGTGCATGACGTCATTATGGTACCGTAGTTTACCCGTCTTGTTTCATGTACTGGGTCCATGTTACTGTGTTTAAATATTCACTGTCGTTTTGGGATCCTTTAACGAAGTGGATGTTGAATACTGTGTCAGTGAAACATGGTTAGGCTGATGCCTGTTGCCACATACAGCATTTTCCCATTCATAACTCACTGCAGAGCCTCCCAGCTATTCAGATTATACATAGCATAATACATTTATACTTCAAATTGATGTGCTGTTGATGTGTAGGTATTCATCAGATATATAACCAATGGTTACCAAGTGTAGACCATTTCTAATAATGGCACTTTCCATGTGAAGGTTTGGCAGAGATTTGGCTTATTTTGTTAATAGCAAAGCATATCTAATATTGATAATCCGACTCCAAGTAATGTAGGACTAATTATCACTATGTGCAAAGAATTGTTGAGTTTGAGCTGATTTAGCGCAATAGTGGTCAAATAGAATTAAATGAGGCTTTAATAATACTGTATACTTGTACAACTATTACCAGGCAAATACATAATAGAAACATTTCGCATTCTACCCTCTCTGGTAAATGATAGATAGAGAGAGCGAGCGAGAGAGAGAGCCACAGAGCCACAGGTCATTCAAACAGTGCTACTCACAGCTCATAAAGAGAACTAAACAACAGGACAAAGAGAAGAGAATGAATTTGTCCCGTAGCCTCTATATAAAAGACTAACGTGTTAGTCTAGAGATTAGCAGCTGTTTGCAAGCAGACCAATCAGGATTCAGAGCTCACAGCCATTATGGGGACAGGATAGCTCCCTCTTCATTGAGGCTAATAACTCACTAGTACCACATACGGTTTACAGATGGAATAGTTTACCCCCGGAATAAATGTGTTTAATCTACTGGAGTGAATTTAGAGTGATGGAATAATCAACAGGGAATGTTCTGGAAATAGAATTAATACAATTCCAAACCGGTTAGGAATGTAGTCCATTAAGTGGCTTTGTAATTTACTTTCATCAAAGCTATGCTTGCTTCAATTATAAGTGTCAGGAGGAAAGTTATGTTAATAGATAATAGATTCATAGATTTCCTTTGCAGTAGCCAATACTACCAATTAGTTGTTATTTATTTACCTATTTGTACCCTGGCATAAAATAAATATATTGCTTTTGATGATTCTTTTCAATAAACACAGTCATACAGTTCAGTCATACAACTACAAAATGATGGAACAACTTTTATTATTTATTTCTATAAAATTGCTGGCCTATCAACTGGTGCATCCCTAATACTGATGTATATGACAGTGAATCAGTCTCCTGAACGGTTGTTCCCCCCCCCCCCCCCCCCCCCCCCATCCTCTCATACACCTTGAGTGAGTGTTGTAATCTACAGCATGGGCAAATGCAATTGCATGAGTTGACTCCAGGGCAGGATTTCATCAGGTGGCCAAAGCCAGGTTTAGTCTCACATGGCTCCCTCTCCTTAAGTCCTTACCCCCCGGACCTCTCATCTTCAAGCACTTGATGGGCAAGTCAACATGGCAGAGACCTGCTCCATAAAAAACATGTGTTGATAATCCTATCATGCTTAGTGGGTGGGCACAAAAAGTAAGCAGGTCTTTCGGTGCTATCTTGCTACCTTCTTGACAAAGCGCCTCGGGAGTGTTGGTGCATAGCAGTTGTACTGCTGTGATCAGCCATAGCAGTTGTACTGCTGTGATCAGCCATAGCAGTTGTACTGCTGTGATCAGCCATAGCAGTTGTACTGCTGTCATCAGCCATTTCCAATTTGCTTAGAGAACACCACATTGTTGGGTCTCTGTCTAAAATACTCCCACACTTTAGTTTAGATGATGGTGAACCCATGCTTTGACCGAGTGCAGCCGTCTTATTTCTTTGTGACGCGTCGACGCACGTTATGCAAATCGATGTATTTCCGTAAACAATTACGTTGATGAGTCGCCCCAGCCTCTAACATCAATGCTCCAACAGCACACATGCATAAGTGCTTGTTATCACTGCCAGAGTATGTATACAGTGTTTTAATGTTTCAACAGCCTTAATATATAATCATAATAATAATATATGCCATTTTAGCTGACGCTGTTATCCAAAGCAACGTACATTGCAGTGAGTGCATACATCTTCCAGTATATATGGTCCCAGCGCAAAGCCTTCTCCAAAGGGAGAGAGGGATGCTTGTTGAATGGTAGAGGAGGTAAAAAATGGTACTTTCAGTCAGCCACTCCTGCAGCCAGTGGTGCGTTCACTACAAATGCTCTAGTCTGCGCTCCGTTTAGCTTCACACGTTAACCCCATTCTAGGCTTTTTATCTTTGGGTAGGCAATTTCAACACTTTACAGTGAAGCAGAAACCTTTTGCAAATAGCCCTAGAGACGCAACAGAAACATCTTCTACTGACTCTGAGTGCCGTCAAGACATGTCTGCTTCCTCTATATAATGATCATCTCCTGCGTTCCTTCTATGAGCCCGTTTTGGCACAGCACGTAAAATACCCGAGAATATTCTTGCTCTGCAATTTTGCATCTTACAGATCCTGCTCAACAAATGGCGACGGTTTAGATTCCATGATCTAAATTTGGTGACCATGAGTATATTCATAATGTCCCCTGTCTCGTCCCCCCCCCCCCCCCCCCCCCCACATCTGGCAAATGCAAACATGTTTTTAAAAAATTGCAGTGTTGGGGAAGCTTGATTTGTTGGTCAATACAACAAAATTTACTCTCAAACTATAAACGTTGGCAGTGGGGAAACAACTCCTGCTGAGCTCAGCACTCTCGCCTCCACCGGGCTGCTGGCTTTCTGAGAGTGTCAGGAATATTTGCCTCCCCGGCTCCGGGAGGGTAATGGCACCGTGGCAGCCTGGTGATTTAATCACGGAGAAGAACCTCTCCCCTGGACTGTCAGCCCCGCCACCCCGTGAAGGCTGAGGAATTAACTATGCTTGTAAAAAAAACAAAAAGAAAAAGGATTGTCTTATTCCTCCAGCAGCCGAGCTTTTGTTTCTCCCCCCCCTCCCTCCCTGCCCCTCCCTCTCTGTCTCTGGGCCTTCATGCCATATGATTTTCATGGGTTTATGAATTAATCCACTGCACTGGGGTTCTCTGTGTTCAGTAGTGGTTAAGAGTGAGGTGGAGGTGCTCAGGTTCTGATGGAGAGGGAAACATTTCTGTGTCAGACTAGCATATATATATGTATGTATATGTATATATGTATTATGTACATGCCTAAGATTCCGCCAGTGGTGCTCTTTCTGTGACACGTGTGTGTCGGACTCCTGCTGTGTGTCAGCGCCTGCCCTGAGCTGTGTGTGTGTGTGTGTGTGTGTGTTTCTGTATAGGTGGCCAACCTGGCGTGCTCCATCTCCAACAACGAGGAGGGAGTGAAGCTCGTCCGTATGGCAGCCTCCCAGCTGGAGACCCTCTGCCCCCAGGTACCAGCCTCTCTGCCCATCCCCCAGTCCTCTCTCTCCTCCCTCCATCTCTGCCCATCCCCCAGTCCTCTGTCTTCTTCCTCCATCTCTGCCCATCCCCCAGTCCTCTTTCTCTCTCTCTCTCTCTCTCTCTCTCTCTCTCTCTCTCTCTCTCTCTCTCTCTCTCTCTCTCTCTCTCCCCTTCCCCCCTCTGCCCACCCGTGCCAGTTCTCTCTCTCTCTCCTTCTCTCTCTCTCTCTCCACTCTCTCTCTCTCTCCCTCTCTCTCTACCCCCCCTCCTAAAGCACCACTCTCCTGCCAACCCTCGTTCCTCCTCCTCCAGGTCCAGATCCTGGGAGTACTTGCTTTGGTTACAGTTCAGTACTAGTACCCCTGATTTAGTAAAAAAAAGTTAAAAGAACTGATGCCTTCAGAAGTTGATTAAATGAGCCAGGTGTGTCAGGTGTGTCAGCAGGTTCCCAGAACAAGGATTGAAGAGCACTGTTCTACAGCGTCCTCCCTCCCTCTCCCCTCCCCCTCCCCTCTATGGCCCCTCCAGCCCTGCCAACCTCCTCCAACCAATCCCTCATCCTTATAGCTCCCTCAGTACATCTCTATAGCCTTCGAGACCCAGACAATGTTCAGTCCTTCATTCCTCCCCCCCAACCCTGGCAGCTCCACGTTCCTCCTCTTTATACCTCTGACCCTGCCAGCCCAGAGTCCCTCATCCTGTTAGCCCCCCTCCCTACATCTCAATAGCCTTCCAGCCCTGCCAACCCCATCATCCTCCCTGTCCCCTTAGCCCCCTGCCAACCCTTTCCAGTATGCCCCCAGCTTCCTCTTGTTTAATCTCACCTAATGACTTCCATTCATCCTCGGGTTTGATCCCCACAGATCAGTATTCCCTCACCAAAACACAGAGCAGAGCCTTCGTTTCATTTCATTCCAGTCATTCCGTCAAAAGGTTTTCTTCCCCCCCCTAATCACTCGCGACAATGAATTAGCCTTACACAAAACATGAGGGGGTCGTACAATCAACCTATGCTAATGTTGTGGCTGAGGGCTGTGCAGTAATGGGGCTCTAATGGGGGTAATTGGGTGATTGCAGGTGATTAATGCCGCGCTGGCCCTGGCCGCCAAGCCGAACAGCAAGGTGGCGCAGGACAACATGGACCTGTTCAAGGAGTCCTGGGAGAAGCAGGTCCGCGTGCTCACCGATGCCGTCGATGACATCACGTCCATCGATGACTTCCTCTGCGTGTCCGGTAAGGGCGTCGTTTGTGTCTCTCGCTCATCTACGGGGGAGAAAAAATAACTCCTCCTCCTTCCCCTTTTTGTCTGATTGGTCAGGCAAAGCTGTTGATGTTTGTTTTTTTAACGGTGAAAGCCGGTGAGCCTTGATTGGAAGACTGCTGGAGCTGTTAAACGCTTTGGCTCAAACGTATCTGGGGGGGACAGCGCTCTGTTAGTGTGTCCTGATGAGAGGCATGTGTAAGTGGGCTGATAGAGGCTCCGCGGGCCAGACAAAAGCACCGAGTCATCAGCAGATCCCGGGCCTGGAATTGACATTCTGTCACGTATGTGAAGACGACCTAAAATGGCTCCTCGGGCGCTCGGCTTTAAAGGGTTCTCATTAAGCATTAAGCAGAGTGACTCCTCTCACCTCCAACCAAGGACGAACTGCAGTTTACACAGCGGACATTTGCATTTTACAGGCTCCCCAGTAATAAGCCGTCTGAGCATTTGTCTTCAATCCTCTCCCGCCTGCCCTTGTTTCCTATTAGCCATCTTAAGCCAGGGACAATGCAAACGCACCGTGAAGGATGAGGATTTCCCCGCTTAAACGTACCCGCTCCTGCCGTCGCTGCCGCACACACGCATCCTTGTTTTAAGTCCTTGAGTGTGTAGGTCACAGAGTAAAAATATCTCTGAATCTTTTGTTTCCGTCAGAGAAAGAGAGAATTAGTGACTAATGCTTTTTCCGGCTGCCTCGCTCGCGCACGTTTTAACGTTCCCAAAAGAAACACTGTTGGATTCATTTCATCCTGAACGTGGAGTTCTTGCCATCGTTGCCTCCAACTGCTCTTTGGTGTTTTACACCCTGGTTGCAGTTGGAACAACTGTGACAAATTGTGTTTCTGTAGAAGTGCTATACAAGTACAATGTGACAGATTGACTGAATTGATTGGTTTTTTTGTTTTTCCACAGAGAACCATATCCTGGAGGATGTGAACAAATGTGTGATCGCTTTGCAGGAGAAGGACGTGGACGGGCTGGACCGCACGGCCGGGGCCATCCGCGGCCGCGCAGCCAGGGTGGTCCACGTGGTCACCTGTGAGATGGACAACTACGAGCCAGGGGTCTACACCGAGAAGGTCCTGGAGGCCACCAAGCTTCTCACTAACCAAGGTGCTAAAAAAAACATCTTGTTTGTTCATTGGATGATTGGAATTGTTACATGAAAACGTTTAAAAAAAATACCTCAAGTCACAGCATCAAAATGTTTTTTTTGGGGGGGGGGGGGTAGGGTCTCACATTTTGTTATGCGAAGATTATACAGCTTCTGTATGCTGCTGGCTCTGGTTATGGGTTAAGATGAGGTCATAATTAACTAGACTAAGACGTGGTGTGCTGTTTTCTGAGTGTCCTAATTTGAATGCTGGGATAGCGTTAAAAAAAAGAGAGAGACATGTTGTGACTGCAGATGTTTCCCTTCAAGTGCTTTCAAACCTCATTTACGGCTGTCATAATACACTGCTGTCTGCAAAGGCATGGATTATGTTAAATCAGGCACCTAAAACCACCTGCAGATTGGTGGTTTTGAGCGGGCTGGTTTTCTGAACCACCTCCTTTCCTGTCTGTCTCTTCTGTTGTGCTCCTCGACGCCTCTGCTTCAGAGGCCAAGGCAAGAAGTGGACCAACAGCACAGAACATATTCATATGTTCACATATTCCAACCATAAAAGCTTTTTGTAATCGCCAGGCTCTCCATTAACTATTGAACGGCCAATCTGTTTCTTTCATCAGGAGCGTGGCCAAACAAGTCTCTATTTTTTGAGCCGTCAGAATTTAGGACGATTCATGCTAGTACTCGAGGAGGGTTCATTGGTATTAATTGCAAATGCGCTGCTTTGTGTGTGTGTCTGTGTGTCTGTTTGTCTGTGTGTGTGTGTGTGTGTGTGTGTCTGTCTGTGTGTCTGTCTGTGTGTCTGTGTGTGTCTGTCTGTGTGTGTGTCTGTGTGTCTGTCTGTGTGTGTGTGTGTGTCTGTCTGTGTCTGCGCTTTGTGTCAAAGTTCCTTTGATGGGCCATAACCTTGGGGAATGTATCATGTGGATTAGAGAGGGGTACTAGGGCTGCACTGCTTCTATAAGCTTTCAGCACAGTGACTCTGGGTCCTCATTGGATACAGTGACTCTGGGTCCTCATTGGATACAGTAGCTCTGGGTCCTCATTGGAGTGTGTTGATGTGGCCGTGTGACTCGTGTGAGTGTCTGTATTTGTTATTTGTTGTAAGCTGTATCTTGTGTCTGAGGAAACATACAGAGACCCTAGTGAACAGCCTGTATATGGTGAACAGCCTAGTGAACACCCTAATGAACAGCCTGTATATGGTGAACAGCCTGTATATAAGGTATACACCAACATCAAACGTGCTTACAAGGCTAGTCCGCTAGCTCATCTAGGCATGTCTGACCATGTGTCAATCCTCCTGATTCCTGCATACACTACAATGGGGAAAAGTGCTCCCACCACCACTAAGACTGTCAGAACCTGGCCAGAAGGGTCCGCTCCACTGCAGATCTGCCTAAATGACACCCTATGGCAGGAATATGAGCATGAGGACCTGGAACAGTACACGTCGTCGGTTCTGAACCACATAGTGAACTGCACCAACTCAGTCACCGTGGACAAACGGGTCCGGGTCTACCCCAACACGAAGCCATGGATGACTGGGAAGGTCCAAAAACTGATAAATGAGAGGGACAACGCCTTCTTCGCAGGGAAGCACACACCGCTGTACAGCTCCACCAGGGCCAACCTAAAGCGTGGCATCAAAGCGGCCAAGGCAGAGCACAGAGAGAAGATTGAGGAATGCCTCCTGAGCAACGACTCCAGGCGGATGTGGCAGGGGGTTCAGCAGATGACAAACTTCAGAGCCAACAGGCTCACAGCCGCAGAGGACGACCCCCTGCTGGCGGGAAAGCTGAACACCTTCTACACCCGGTTCGACGAGGGGCGAACGGAGGTAACCACAACACAAACACCACTCTCTCCAGCTCTCAGCAGCCTCACCCTCACAGAGCACGAGGTGAGACGCGTACTGAAGGCGGTGGACCCCAGGAAAGCCTCGGGCCGGATGGCGTCCTGGGACGGGTGCTGAGAGACTGCGCCGACCAGCTGGCCGGGGTTTTCACCAACATCTTTAACCAGTCCCTGTCCCAGGCCACCGTCCCACCCTGCCTGAAAACCTCAACTATCATCCCAGTCCCGAAGAAAAGCACGGTGAGCTGCCTAAACGACTACCGCCCGGTGGCACTCACACCAATCATCATGAAGTGCTTCGAGAAACTAGTCCGGGCCCACATACTCACACGCCTCCCGCCCAACCTGGATCCATACCAGTTCGCCTACAGAGCCCACAGGTCCACAGAGGACGCCATAGCGACGACTCTCCACGCCACTCTATCCCACCTGGAGAGGGGAAACAGCTACGCGAGACTGCTCTTCGTGGACTTCAGCTCCGCCTTCAACACCATCCTTCCAGACAGGCTAGTGACCAAACTACTAGACCTGGGTCTATCACACTCTATATGTGCGTGGATCAAGGACTTCCTGACCGACCGCCCCCAGAGGGTGCGGGTGGGCCCCCACACCTCCACAGCCCTCAGCCTCAGCGCTGGGTCACCCCAGGGCTGCGTGCTAAGCCCCATCCTCTACAACCTCTACACCCACGACTTCACCCCCGTCCACCCCAGCAACTACATCGTAAAGTTTGCAGACGACACCACCGTGGTGGGATGTATCTCGGGGGGGGACGAGGCGGCGTACAGGGATGAGGTAGAGCAACTGAGCAAGCTGTGCAAGGTTAACAACCTGCTGCTAAACAAGTCAAAGACCCAGGAATTCATCGTAGACTTCAGGAGGAAAAAGTCCGAGATCCAGCCCCTGCTCATCGACGGAGAGAGCGTGGAGAGAGTCTCAACCCTCCGATTCCTGGGACACAACATGCGGGATGACCTGGCCTGGAAGGACAACACTAAAGGCACCATCAAGAGGGCACAACAGCGGCTATACACCCTGAGATGCCTCAGGAAACAACACAACAAGCAGGAGATACTGGTGGCCTTCTACCACGGCGCAGTGGAGAGCATCCTCACCTTCGGCATCTCCAACTGGTTCCACAGCTGCACAACAGCGTAGAGAAACGAGCTACAGAGAGTCGTGAGAACAGCACAGAAGATCACCGGCGCCCCCCTCCCCTCTCTGGAGGAGCTGTACAACACACGCTGTCTCAGGAGGGCCTCCAAGATCTCCAAGGACCCGACCCACCCTGGGCACGTACACTTTGTCAAGCTGCCCTCGAACAGGAGGTACAGGACCCCGGCCGCTAAGACAAACAGACTGAAGGACTGCTTCTACCACAGGGCCGTCAAGGCCCTGAACACAGAAAAGGCCTAAGTTCTGGGCCCAGGACAGTCCGGACGGATTGTATGGCAGCTAGTGCTGAGGCACAAACATGTACATTTTCAAGCCTGCAAACTGTGACACTTTAAAATAATGTGAAAAAATACTTTTTGTGCAATATGACAACCCTAGTTGACTATCTGTGCAGTATAGTACAGTGGATTGTGTACATAGCCTTTATTGATGTAAACCAGCTCCTTACCTTCTTGTGATTTTATGCATCTATGCTTTTTCTAAAATGTGTTTTCTTTTTCCTTTCCTAACACCAGGGGAGCCACCCCTCCTAAATTTCGTTGTTTGGTACCTGTACTGTAGCAATGACAAATAAAGTCCATTCCATTCCATTCCATATGGGGCATACAATCATTGTTAGGTCTCCATTATCTTCTGTCATCCATCCACACTGAGTCCATTTTCTTGTGTCATCCAATAAGGCTGCCATGGCCATCTGTTTGCTAACTGTGGCTTCATCGCCTCTTCGTAGATATGATAAGATAGCATGTTCTATTTCAATTCAATTTGGATTCAAAATCGACTAATCTTTATGGGCATGATAAGACGTCTTACATCGCCAAAGCAAACATATACCGTAGGAACTTACCAATCAATAATGACATCAACTTGATATATTCTCTCTCTTTCTACCTCCTCATCTCTCTCTCTCTCTCTCTTTTCGACCTCCTCTCTTCCTTCTCTCTCTCTCTGTCTCCCTCTATCCAGTCATGCCGCGTTTCACAGAGCAGGTGGAGGCGGCCGTGGAGGCCCTGAGCGCCAACCCCACGCTGCCTGTGGACGAGAACGAGTTCATAGACGCTTCCCGCCTGGTCTACGACGGCGTCCGCGACATCCGCAAGGCTGTCCTCATGATCAGGGTGAGTCCACCTCCCGCTGTCTATGGGCCCCTAACTCTCCTGCTGCACCGCGGGGCGAGAGCTCCCCGCCCCCCCCACGTCTCTCTGTAAATCAGCCATGCCCATGTCAGTGGTGTGTGATGTGGTCACACGAGTGTGAAACGAATGTTGTCAAACTTAAATCTCCTCCTCCTCCTGAGTCAAACCCCGGGGGAGTTATTGGCCCTGGCCCTGCGCCTCCTCCTCCTCCTTCTCTTGGGACTTGGACAGGGTCCAACCTGTCCGGTGTAAATAATGCTTTACTTTCATGTGCGTACCTGCTGTGCATATCAAGGTTTACCTTTCGCATCGCTTTACCCTTTGATTCAATTAACCACTATCTTCTTGAAAGCCACAGCTCCATGTTTAATGGATAAGATTTCTTAGCCAGGTGCAGTATTGCATTAATTCTGGTTTATACAAACAATTAAGCTGGCATGAAACAAGTCATCCCTAAAACAGTTTCATCCACTACATTGAATTAGTCTTTTAGTTTGTAGTTTTTTTGCAGTGTATTCTTAGAAGTCAGCATTAGCTTGTGTGTGTGTGTGTGTGTGTGTGTGTGTGTGTGTGTGTGTGTGTGTGTGTGTGTGTGTGTGTGTAGACTGCAGAAGCTAATGATACACTTGTCTCAGGCAAGTGGTGACCTAATTGAGCAGGTTTCCTATACAGTGTAGCAGCAGCCTCAGACGTGTGTGTGTTTATGGTCTCTGCCTGAGCGGAGCCATAACTGGGACAGATGGTCGCTCGCCGCCGTCACAGCGTCACCTAATATGACTGACAACGAGCAGACCACACACGCGTGTCCCAGCCCTAACACAAACATCAGACTTCTCAAATGCCCCGTAGTATAGAAGGCAAGGTTAATAAGCACATTCAATAAAGAAATGACATTTCTGGTCCATGAACAAATTAGTGGGTGATTTGTTAAAGCCACTTCTCAAATCTAACGCTCCTCAGTTTCTCCTCCGCCATCCTTCTCAGCTCATTGAATTGTGGCTATTAGTGTTGACAACGCATTGTGCACAGAGCACAAATCGTGCTGGGGCTCTCATTAATAATGCTGCTGTGACTTAGACAAACACCAAATGAGATGGGAACCATTATGCAGTATTTGCATTATAATAAGTAATTGATTTAAGATGGGGGTTTTAATTAGCATTCTTTAGTTGGAGTGGGGAGCCCGGGCACTATATTCAATTTCCTCTCTGCCCCATTCCACTCTTGTTATCTAGATTGATTAGGCCGTTAACACTAGGCCCGCAGGGCTGGCTGGGCCTACCTGGTGGGGGGGGGGTCGGAGGGGGGGGGTCGCTGGGCGGGTGTTGCTTTGCACAGGATTAATGAGAAGCCTACCAGAGTCAGATCAATGCTGATGTTTAGACATTTTACCATATAAAAAAAGGTTCTCAAACAGTCCCTGGGTGTATGTCAGACTGATATCTGATGTGAGAAGTAATAACCTCAGCTTTCCTAGTGATTACGCTGTAGGAAGAACAACCCTGATCGCTGCTCCAGAGAGCAGAGAACACCTAACAGTGTTTCAGATGAGTCTTTATGTCCTCAGAGAGGGGTGAAACTAAAGAGACACGTTTTACAATTCGGGAAATTCAACATTGGTTTTGCTGGTCAGGTGTGTTCCCTTCTGCCCGTTTGAATGCTGTTAGTTTGTATTGATCAGGCACGCTATCTGCACATACATACTACTAGACTACTGGAGTGAGTCTGTAACTTATTTGATGTGGGTTTGGTAAGGTAAAGCCAGGCTCCTACCAACCCTCCCTGGTGTGGTTTGTCCTTCCATTCATGTGGAAACATTTCCTGTTTCCACCTTAATATGGGCATGTCCAGCGCCCTCAGTGTGACCGCACATACAAGCCTGCGAATCAGCCAAGTTAAAAGCTCAGAGAAACAGCAGCTCTGGAGGACATGTCTGCCCACCACATACACACACACACACACACGCACACACACACACACACACCACAAAGTGGGTTACTAACCACGAAGTGGGTTACTCCTCAATCGGAACAGACAAGTGAGTGGCTGAGGCTACTGAAGATGGACAGTGTCTTTAACCTCTGTAAGTGGAGAGCTGTCAGCCCCTGGTCCAGTAAACCCCCCCTGCGTTTGTGGGTTCTCCCCCCTGGCCACTGTTCCCTCCCAGTGGTGGACATGACTCACAGACGTCAAAGCCCCGGGCCCCCGAGGTAGAGAGCATCTCCAGGACTGGAGACACGGGGGACGGGGAGGGCAGGTTACCCTGACTGGTGCAGTACTCTGCAGAGATCAAAGTGGGTTTTTGTGAGCATGTCAGTGTACAGATAATATCTACTGCTTCACATTCAGTGGGTGGATTCAAACGCTACACAGTCCAGGACCCTGTCCATGTCTCTTACGGTGTGCAGTTAATCCAAACATTTAGGGCTGTTTATCCAGACTCTGACTTTTGACATTTCATTTTAAATCTGTGTCTAGGGAATCGTCCCCGTAAAGATAAGACTTGTGATATTCGCACGGCTTTCAGATAGACCAGTAGGCCGTGCCTGACTTTGATTTCCGAGCCTCCCGCGTGCGTCCACGGTGGTTAAGGGTTATCCGTCTGTAGCGCAGCGCAACATTAGCTGCTATCCCCGCCGCGCCCCGCTGCGCAGCCTTGTCTCTGCTAAAAAGAGTTGCCTCTGAGTTGCTGCTGTACCGTGTTTGATGCCGCTCCACTGTCTTTCCCCTGATGAGCAACGGGCCTCTGTGTTCTGCGGAGTGATATGGGGTCGTGTGGAGAGACCTTGAGCTATTCCTAGACACGAGGGATCCAAATCCATTACCTACGGAAGGTGCAGAGACAGTCGGATGAGCAGGAGTCACAGCAGTGGCGAGATAATGCTCTGTTATCTCCCCCGCACATCTCCTCCCCTCCCGTATCACCACCAAATGCATTTTCTCGTCTGTCAGTTTTGTACTTCCCCTCAAGCGTGCCCTGGTAACTTCATGTTGCCGGCGCATACTAATACTGCGGGGGAAAGTTGTTTACAGCATGCTTTGCATTCTGCACGAAGGACGGAAGAAGTAGCTGGGTTTTTATGGATAAATCAAGGTGGTGATGCACCCCTCCACAGCCCCCCTGTCCCTGCCTCTCTCTGTTTAAAAGATGCCAGCGACAGATGGGCCTCTGATTGAAACGTTTTACTCCCAATATGTTTCATACTAGCTCATACTAGCTCGTAGCTCCGTTTTCTCTCTCAAAATGCACAGGCAGCACATTACACTTGATTTACAAATTCATTTAGACTCTACAGTTTCCTATATTGAGGGGTGGGGGGGGGGTGTAGGCTACATAGCTGGCAGGACCGAGGCATTTGTCATAGATCATAAACCGGCTGGTTATTTAGAGGTGCTCAAACGGCTCCCTCACACTAACGCACCTTTTTTCTTTTCTTTTTTGCTCTCCTTCCCTTTCTCCTTTCTTCCTTTCCCTCTTTTCACTCCCACCCCTCCACCCATTTCCTTCCCTCTCCCCCCTTACCTCCCTCTCGTCCTGCAGACCCCAGAGGAGCTGGACGACTCAGACTTTGAGACGGAGGACTTTGACGTCCGCAGCAGGACCAGCGTGCAGACGGAGGATGACCCCACCTTCAACGGCCAGAGCGCCAGGGTGAGCCCCCCCCACCACCACCTTCCCTCCCAGTGGGCACGGCTGCCTCATACCTGCCCTCCCCCCTCCTTACTCCACACACAGAAACACACACACTGGCTTAACTTCCTCTACTGATGGCACTGAACCCCAGCCTGGGGCTGAGAAGAAGAACAACAAAGCACACTTGTATCTGTCTGAAAGTGCACACTCACAGGGAGTTGTTTTAAATCTGGGAATCCTATTGTATGCATGCGGATTAGACACTTGAATAGCCAATGTAGAGCTTAGCACAATTAAACTGTTTAACATTTTGTAATAATAAGCTTGGTTTCTAAGCATGGCCTATTGAATAGTACTAATTCAACTTGAAGTGAATTCATTTTCCATTTTAGTTTGACACAGCTGACTATGGTTACATGACTGATCAGCCGCGTCCCTGCTTCTCTTAATGTAATCCTCCGACACGTCCATGCATACGTACGATACCGAGCGCCTCTTTTAAGAGATATTGTAAATTCATTAAATGTCATAGGTCCACCTGACAGCTAATGTTCCACCTGCATTCGGCTGGGAAAGAAGAACAGTATTAAGTAAGCCTGCCGCTGGGCATTAGGATTCAGCAGTGGCACTCGTCAACAGAACACTCAAGTGAACATGGCACTCAACACCTCAGATCCAACCTCTATTCTCTCTCTCTCTCTCCGCATCACTCTCCTTTTATCCTGTCGGTTCCCTTGGCAATATATAGGAATAGATGTTATTTTACCCATGGCCCCTTGTCCTAGTAACCGTATCTGAAAGAGAGGCTGCTGCTCATTACTTCAATAACTGTCTCACGTCTACGTGTCCTCTGTCCTCCACCTGCATGTCCCTGTGACACTGTGACGTCAGCCTGCCACAGGTCATTTGGATTCGGTAATTCGGCCCTTGTCACACAGAACACTCATAAAGACAATGAGCCCTTTTCCTAATGGGGTCATTTTCTTTATAGGGTGCCATTTGGACTTCATAAGTTGTGAAAAATAAATTGTTGATTTACCTATATTTTAATGTTCTATTATATAAATGACATATCTAGCTTGCTGAAAAACATGGTGGTCAAGCTCAGGCACCTAAATTGTATTTTAATTAGAATACTCTCTGTTAGTTGAATAGGGCTAACAGAGTGGACACTAACAGGGTAGACACTAACAGGGTGGACATTTTGAGTTAAAGTTAGCCTTTAGCCTGCCTGTGTTAGCATAATGCCTAGCATGACATGAATACTTGATGAGGAATCTAATTTGCACTAAACACTTTTTTGAAATTATTCAATTTGATTGATCTCCTCAATATTTAGGCCTAACAGGGTGGACACGTTATGGTCAACCACATTAAACTCAGTTGATAAAAATCAAGTGGTAAAAGAGGTAGAAAATCACACAGCTTACCACATTTGAATTTCCCTCCACTGATGTGATGTCACCTCATGAGAGTGATGTGATTGAGAAATATGTTTTGTTTTTTAAAGGGACATTAACACAGCTCAAAAGGGTGGACAGTGACCGCGGGGACAAACATACAACCTTACTTTTTTTTACCAAATTATTTTGGGGCGGATAAAAAAAGATATTTGATTCAATAGATATTACGCAGAGATATTTAATAATAATAACATATTTGGAAATGTATATGTTTTTATTAGTTATTTTTGAGTGAATGAACAACACTGGGGACATGGCAAAATCCCATTTCCATCTTTAACCAAAGCTTTTAAAATGTAAAAAACAACAACTTAGAAGCCCATATCATTGTATTCATAACAAATAACAATTGACTATACATGAAAAAACGAATGGAATTAGTATTTGTCCAAATGTAGACAAAATACAACATGATTTGTACTGGGGACGGAAAAGGCACCCTATAAAAAAATGTACCCAATGACCATAATATTATTTGTAAGAATCGTAAAGGCTATAATCCTTATTATTATCTGGTTATACAAAGAACATTCCATCCCTGCTCCTCCTCCACAAAGCAAGCGGATCTTATCTGGCCCCTTCAGCCTCATTCAGTCAGAAGTCTGAAAGCATGTTCCAAGGCTGCTCTCTAGCCATTCTCTCTTTTTTTTTAAAACCAGGATGAATTAAGTCCAGTGATGAATAGTGTACGCAGGATATTAAGATCTAAAGTAAATACCCGTTCTATTGATCTGTTCTAACGGCCCAGCGGCGGGGAGTGAAATAAATGTGTGTTTGCTTCACACGGTTCGGCCGACCTTTTTGCTGCCTGGCGTAATGTGTTGCCCAGCACCGCCGAAGGGGTTGTGAACCCCGCCTTCGCATGTAGGAAATGAAACCTCTAATGAATCCACAGCTTCCACTCACCACCGGCCAGTCAGTGGGAGCGGTGCTCTGCTCTTCCCTCTAGTTAGAGTACCTTTAAATGGCTGGCTATAGATAGCCACAACCACCCTGCACAACATAATCACTTCTATAGATTATAAAAATGTAACAAGGTGTACTGTTGGCTCAATATGGCACCATCGCACCGGTGTGCTTATCGCTCATGTACTCCCGCGGTCCTCTGGAGGCTGTTACTGCACAGCTTAGCTTTCAGGAGCAAAATACAAAAAATACCAAGTCCTGAAATGACCCAACAGAGGTGTAACTGCTGTTCTTATCTTCCATGTACTCCCCCCCCCCCCCCCCCTCTGCTCCTCCTCCTGTTCCTCCTCCTCCTCAGGCTATCATGGCCCAGCTTCCCCAGGAGCAGAGAGCCAAGATCGCTGAGCAGGTGGCCAGCTTCCAGGAGGAGAAGAGCAAGCTGGACGCCGAGGTGTCCAAGTGGGACGACAGCGGCAATGACATCATCGTCCTGGCCAAGCAGATGTGCATGATTATGATGGAGATGACAGACTTCACCAGGTGAGCTCAGGCGCACGGCGGTGACCGATTCCCAAGCTGACAGGCCTGTGTGTGTGTGGGCGTCTTGTGAGTGGGAGGAGGAGCACCTACAAGATGAATGTTGCATTTCCCTCCAGGCAAAAGCCATTGGGGTTAATGGTCTCACGTGCTGTGCGTCCAAGTGTCCGTGTCCGTGCACGGCGGGCGTCGCCACACTCATTTATTCACGCCCCCCCCCCCCCGCCGATCTGCCTGTGTTTTGTCAGTCTCCTCCCATTGGTGTTTCCTAGTGGTGCAAGATTAGTTAAACGCCTCTTAATAGTGTGTGTGGCCCAGCCTGCATCAAACCCTATGGCCCAATAACCCGCTTTTTTGTTTCCCAACATTTGCCCTCATCTGCAAATATTTTATTCACCCAGCTGAACACTAGTTTTCATGCATCACTTCCCTTTATCCTCCTCAAGCAGCACTGGAGGTGGGATTTGTCCTTTTTCCTGTTTCTGTAGACCCATAAGCAGTGTGTCATCTCTTCCCCCTCTCGTGTCTTAGTGGAGATTTGTGTGAGTAAATGTTAAACTGACGACAGGCTCCCTGAGCAGAGCGCTGCAGGGGTGACCTGACCGCCCTCACACCCCGGCTCCCATGTGCATAAAGCATCGCCCATTTAAAATGTCCATTTACTGCCTCGTGCTCGCCCGCTGTCTCTCTCTCTCTCTATCTCTCTCTCTCTCACACTCTCTCTCTATCTCTATCTCTCTCTACCTCTCGCTCTCTCTCCCCCCCTCTCTCTCCCCCCCCCCCCCCCCCTCTCTCTCTCTCTCTCTCTCTCTCTCTCTCTCTCATATCCCCTATGTGTTTGTTCTCTGGACAGAGGATGTGAGTGTTCAGGTGTGTGAGGTGGCCACACCTCCTCCCTTGCAGAGCGTTGGCTCTGTTAAAGACTGTTAACCCTTAACAGCAGAGGGAAAGGTTCAACCCCTAGTTCTGTTTTTTGGCTGGCAACCAAAAACTGTCCTGTTTAAATGTGACGGAAATTAAGCTCATTGGTACTTAAGAGTCCCACCGTGTGTGTGTGTGTGTGTGTGTGTATGGGTACACTAGACCACAACAGAGGGACAGACATTCACATGTATACATCTCTGTGTGTGTGTTCTGTCCCTCTGTTGTGGTCTAGTGTAGCCGTGTTTGCAGGCTGCATTCCCCACCCAGTACCCAGGTGGAGCCTCAGAGCTTTGCTGGGGTTCAGAGTGCTGAGGCAGCCAATGATCCAACTTTGAACGTCGGCTGAATCCTGCAAGCTCCGATTTGATCCATGTTCCCCTGAAGGATCAAGAGGAAATAATTGCAAGGCAGCTTTCTCCTAGACCTATTGTACTGCATGTTAATGTCATGCAAATACATGCAAATGAAGCTGGCTCAAATCTCAAATCCTGCACTGTAAAATAGTCGCTGCGCATGTACTTTGATTAAAATGCCTATCAGCTGTATGTATGTGTTTTTTTACGGGCTTATTGAAGACAGCGATGACATTTGACAATCAAGGCCCTAGCTGTCTCTTTGTAGTCTTTACAATGTGTAGGAGACCTGAGGAATTCAAATTCCGTCCTTTCATTAAAATAAATAAATACAGCAATCATTTCTTATAGCATTTCAAAGCTGCATTTTAAACGAAGAAGCGAAATTCAAGTCGAAATTAATCTTTACTCATAAATATGTACATTTTTCAGATTAAGGTTGTGTGTGTGTGCGTGCGTGTGCGTGCCTGCGCGCGCGTGTGTCTGAGAGAGACAGAGAGACAGAGAGAGAGAGTGATGGCTTCTGCTCTTGTCACTTGCAGCGGCAGTACAGGGAAGGTCTCAGTGCTGCTAACTCAGCCCACGCCCAAATGACTGCCCTTCAAACCTGAGTGGGCACACGCTGCCATCAAGGTTAATGCAGTAAGAGGAAATTGATCTGAGCCTTTTCCCCTGACTTCTCCTCCGCTGCCAGGGCTGTGGCCACCCACTCTGTACGGCTGTGTGGCTCTGTGACTTAGTTGCACAATAGGCATATGTGGCCTGGATGCCTGGGACATATTTGAGAGCCACCAGTCAGTGTGTGTGTCGTTGTCTTTGCCCCGATTTGAAGCGCTCCCATCTGGAGCCCCCCCGGTTGTCACCAGCCCCTGACAGCCCCCCGCCCCCCCCCCCCAAATCATTTATTGTATTTCCTACCATTGCCATCACCTTCTAGTCATCTCTCAGGGTCTGCCTGTCCCCGGAGTGCATGCAATCTGTGGAGGGATTCATGGCCACCGCTTCCATGAGGACCCTGGCTGCTCCCCGCACCGCAGTAACCCTGGGAGACGGCGCGAAGGGAAGAGAGGAAGGGAGGGAGTGAGAGAGAGAGAGAGGGAGGAAGGGAAGAGAGGAAGAGAAACACAGACATTCCATCTGCTGTGGGTCGCATGGTTCAGTATTTTGCCTGGAGAGAGCAGCTTTCAATCCCGGTTGCGCCACTTGCCAACTGTGCCCCGGAGTCCCTTGTGGGGACACAAAACTGGCAAAATAGCTGGCGAGCTTAGATGGGGGGTGGGGGGGGGTTGGGTTCAGGGCTTGGACGGGCTGGGAGGAGCGGTTGTTTGGTCGGGGTAGAAGCGAGGAGGCTACAAGGGTTAGGACTGTATAGGGCCAAAGCTATTAACCTAGCTGGACTGGCACTACTCTTCTCCCTCCATCCCTCCTCCTCGTCACCCCTCCATCCAGGAAGCGGAGCAGCAGACAGCAGAGGGGTGGGTGGGGTCTTGTGTTCCAGGACCATCTGGATCAGCCCAGTCAGTACACATGTAGTCATAACTCCTTCCCATCCCCGTCTTTTAATAAAGCCGGCCCAGCTGGCAGGAGTGGTGAAGGGGTAAACGGACAGGCTCAGTCTGCGGAGGGGGAGCAGGGGGGAGCCATCTCTGATGGGATGGCCTCCAATTTGAAAGCCTGTGAGTTTAAGAGGATCTAAAATACTCTCAACCTCTATTGACTGTGTGTGTGTGTGTGTGTGTGTGTGTGTGTGTGTGTTGTTGTTGTTGTGGGACCTATACCAGCAGCATAACAAACACTTCTATCCATCCCCCCCGTGTCCCACGTCGGTCTGAAAGAACATCCCTCAAAAGCATACAGCTACATGAGTGGGAGGCTGCTGCTGAATGTTGAATGAGGCGGGGAGTGTATAGGAGTGTATGGGAGTGTATCAGAGGCAGTGAGTGATGCTGCTCCCTGTCTGTCCCCAGGGGGAAGGGCCCGCTGAAGAACACGTCTGATGTCATCGGCGCAGCCAAGAAGATCGCAGAGGCCGGATCAAGGATGGATAAGCTGGGCCGCACTATCGCAGACCAAGTAAGTCTGAGACGGATCCCTCTCCCCCCCCCCCGCCCCCCCTCTCTATCTCCATCCCCATCCCCCTGTCTCCCCCCCCACCCCCCTCTCTATCTCCGTCCCCATCCCCCTGTCTCCCCCCCCACCCCTCTCTCTATCTCCATCCCCCTGTCTCTTCCCCCCCCCCCCCCCCCAGACTCTTTTCTTTTTTCTTTCTTTTTTCTCTTCTTACCCCAGACACAGTGTGCGCTCTAACATGTATGAAAACACATATTTAATTATCCATAGGCTCATATTTCATACAGACTGCAGGAGTGGTTCTGTATAGCTCCCTGGGGGAACAGCGTGATCCATATACTGATTCACCCTCGGACCTGCGGGATTCATAGCCCAGCTTTTTATTTGTTTCCTTTTTTTCACCCAAAAAAGGACAACTCTCTGCTATTGCTTTTGCAATGTGACTATGTTTAGTGAAGTCATAAGCAATCTGGCGGAGAACAACAGTGTTTGTCAGATGGAGGCTGACATGGCCGTCCCCAGTGGAGGTGCAGTCTGCATGTTGGGTTGTGGTTGAAGCAGCTGGCGCTGGTGTTGAAATGGCACTCAGGGAAGGCAAACACTTGCTTTAAAGAGAATGTACATGTTTTGATGTAGTTGTCAAGGGTTTCTCTCTCCACATGGTGGTATAGTCAGTTTCACACCCCCACACACACACATACACCTATGTTCTTTACTGTTCAGTTTATTAGGATTCTCAAGAGATAAATGTTTTTTAGTTCTTTTTTTTAATTTTTTTAATTTTTTTATAAAGCTCAACATATTTTCTTCTGTTACAGAGGCACACAAAGCACTGCTTTAATAACTGATGTTTGGATTATGTTGTTTCTGTTTACCTACCAATTGTTATATCAAGCTGAGTACACAATACACGATATCCACCACCAAGTCCCTGGGCAGGACACCATACAACTAAGAACTCCCGGGACGGGGCGGCGTCACAAATCAAGGACAAAATGTGGGTCGTATGAAAGGCTCTCGGAGCGATGATCGCCGACCTCCAGAACAATATCAAAACATATTTGATATTTATTTGTGCCTAATGCGCATTCCACTCATGCCTGATAGGTGTGAAAGCGGAAGTTGTTGTGTGTGTGGAAGCCACGCTTCCTGCGATGGCACCTTTTCCTCTTTTGGTCCTGTGAAAGGCTCTACGACCGTAGGGATTCCCGTAGTGTGTAGGCAGTTGCTGACAATATGTTTTAGCCTTTTGGTGCTGGGAGTCGTGAAATATGAAGCACTTTCATCTTAAAATTGACTGACACACACACCCCCACATCAACCGTCACAAACCTACACACATTGGCTACAAAACAAAAAAAAATCAAAAAAAAATCATGGTTCTCAGCTTCGTATTTCCCTCCTCAAGTCTCTTAAGTACCTTTATCCTACTTGCTGCATGCCCCAGCTTGTAATTAGGCACAGTGAAACTTGTGCAGTGAGCTTCCAAAAGAGATCTCTGCCTCGTAATCTGACATTAATGAGCTGCCGACCTCATACAGACCCGTACTTAAGATATTTTATTTAAGCTGCCCTTCAATCCTCCACGTAGCCTGGCCATCACTAAGTCATGGCCTCACCTGCGTTGACCTGATTCCATCTGAGTAGCGGAACAAGCAGCGAGAAATTGCACGCCTTTCGCCCAACCACGTGCCTAGCGAAGCTGCTCATTCAATGTAATGAATACAATGATATCCCCTGAAGAAAACAGATGGGCCACTTCAGGTGTGGGAGCGTGTGTGTCTGTGTGTGCGTGCGTGCGTGCATGCTTCTGACAGATTGGACGTGTGGATATGGGTGCGTTTAGATGTGTGTGTGTGTGTGTGTGTGTGTGTGTGTGTGTGTGTGTCTGTGTGTGCGCGAGTGTGTGTACACACACACACTATTAAGGGATTGTGGGGATTTTAAGCACTCAAAAGTATGAATAAATGAAGAGGTTTGGCTTTGGGTAGAGAGGGGTGAGCCAGAACTGGGGTCCAGCTGTCTCTCTTAGCCTGCCCTGGCCCCGGCTCCCAGACCAGTCCAGAGCCCCACCAGACTCACACTCACCCACAGCACATTAACCAGGACTTGGATCTCAGGGATAGGGGGCAGTGGGTGAGGAGGGGGAGGAGAGAGAGAAGAGGGAGGGGCGGGGGAGAGATGTGGGGAAGAGTGTCGAAAGGAAAGCCTCTCCTGAGAGCTGAATCCATTAACAGTGATTCGCCTTTAATTAGTAGCGTAATTACCAGGTGGCATCTTTTTTAAATTTATTTACCCGTGTGGTTTATATTTAGACCTCGTCTTTACCTGCTCACTGAGCAGGAGATGCCAGAGACCTCTACTAGACAAACCAGAGACCAGCCTCTACTAGACAAAACAGAGACCAGCCTCTGCTAGACAAACCAGAGACCAGCCTCTGCTAGACAAACCAGAGACCAGCCTCTACGAGACAAACCAGACACCAGCCTCTACTAGACAAACCAGAGACCAGCCTCTGCTAGACAAACCAGAGACCAGCCTCTACTAGACAAACCAGACACCAGCCTCTACTAGACAAACCAGACACCAGCCTCTACTAGACAAACCAGACACCAGCCTCTACTAGGCAAACCAGAGACCAGCCTCTACTAGACAAACCAGAGACCAGCCTCTGCTAGACAAACCAGAGACCAGCCTCTACTAGACAAACCAGAGACCAGCCTCTGCTAGACAAACCAGACACCAGCCTCTACTAGACAAACCAGACACCAGCCTCTACTAGGCAAACCAGAGACCAGCCTCTACTAGACAAACCAGAGACCAGCCTGTTGTTGTGGTTGTTGTTGTTGTTGTTGTTGTGGTGGTGGTGGTGGTGGTGGTTGTGGTTGTTGTGGTTGTGGTGGTGGTGGTTGTTGTGGTTGTTGTGGTCGTGGTCGTAGGCTGTGTGCTGTGCACCATTACTAGGTCCGCCACATGTAAAAGATTTACTGGTCTTCCCTACGCCAGGTCAGTTCACACAGACAACAGCTACGGTGAATTACAGAGACATGCCTCTGTGTAAACAGGACTATAGAGTCACAGTCCGATGACTCACCATCTACACACAAACACACACCCGAGCGGCACACACACACACACACACACACACACACACGGGGAGAGACGGCAATAGTCTGACTCCTCATTAACGCTGACATATTAATCACTATGCTCCTGTGAGTGGGCTGGGCTGTTGGCCTGGAGCGGTAGAGCTAGGGTTAGGCAGATGGTCCCTGGCTGATTAGAACAGATCCTCTACTACAACAACATAGGGACACAGTGTGGAGGTGGTCAGGGGTGCTGGTGGAGGGTGATCGCTGTTTAGGGGTTTGTAAGGAATCAGTTAAATGGGTGTAATAGAGCCTTATTAAAGTTTAAAGAAACCAGTGTAGTGCAGGGATGAGCTGCAGGATTTAGGTCAGCGCTGTTGCTGTACAAAGGTCTGCACTGCAGTTTATTAACAATTTATGACCCTCTTCTGCTGGGCCACCTTATGAGAATTCCATCTTGGCGTGGTGGTAAACAAATAACGTTATGTAATTGAGATTTATAATGTAAACGTGTGACCCACCATGTGGCTCATAAATCCCCAACGCATGCCTGCCTACACACACACACACACACACACACACACACACACACACACACACACACAAGTATGTACGTATGCTACACACAGGCATGCGCACACACACACACACACACACGTATGTACGTACGCTACACACAGGCGTGCGCACACACACGCACGCACGCACACACACACACGCACACACACACAGGTGTGTACACACAGACATAAAATAAGGCTTGCATATTTAGACAATGGGGGATGTGGTGTCGGTTTGTCGGCACAAACCGCTTTATCCTCATGATGTACACTGACATGCAGTGTACTTTTCCCAATTTGCATTCAATCAGTGAAGATTTATGGTGATCCATGCGCTCTGGTGCTGGTCGCTGTCTAATCCCGGCTCTGGCCCCAGACGCTTTACAGCAGACAGGGCTGTAAATTTCCTTCTGCAGTGTAGAATCCAGATCAGGAGAGAACACCCGTTCTCAGCTCAGCAGTTCAAGGGTCAGCTCCCAGCCCTCCCCAGCCCCTCCCACCAATAACAGCCAGCCTGTGTGGGCGGTGGGAGGGGCGTACTCACCCGGCGCTGCCTCCTTTTTTATCATTTACATTTTTGGCATTTAGCAGACGCCTTATTCCAAAGCGACTTACAATCAATACATTTGAATACTAAGCATGTGAATCAGCAATCCACCATTCGTTGCAGGAAGAGTAATCTAGCTCGGGCCCGGGGCCACTGATAGAAGGAAAAACCTTCTCCCTATCGCCTTCTACTAAACTTTTATTTTATTTTATTTTTTTACTGGAGAAACTGAGAAACAGTACAAGGGGGGCGATGGAAGTTCATAGGGACACAGTAGAGGGGAAAGCGGGTGTCTTTAGGAGACGTAGTGGTGAGGGTCAGAAGATGTCTCAGGAGGAGCAGTTAAGATGTAACCTGAAGAGATGGGTCTTCAGTCTACGACGGAAGATGGGTAGTGACTCTGCCGTTCTGACGGCCGTGGGGAGCTCATTCCACCAGCGGGGAGCCAGTGTTGTGAAGAGACGTGATCGGGCAGCCCGACTGCTGTGTAGAGGAGGTGGGGCCAGTCGGCCAGCCGAGGTGGAGGAGCGGAGTGAGCGGGCAGGGGTTTGGGGGGTTACCATTTCCTTCAGGTAGGCAGGGGCTGTCCCTTTAGCTGCCTGGTATGTAAGCACCAGGGTCTTGAATCTGATGCGAGCTGCTATCGGGAGCCAGTGCAGGGTGCGAAGGGCAGGGTTTGTAAAAACCGGAGGTTATGCTAGCTAATTTTCTAGCAAAAATGTTTTCATTTTCCAGTTTCGAAGCAGGTCAGTGGGAGGTGGATTTGGCAGATTTGGAGGTTTTGCTGTAGCCCTGGCCCCCTGCCTAGAGCCAAACAGACCAGGTTTCGTATCACCAGGGGGAAATATAGTTCAGACCGAGTAAGACTGGATGATGGTTGTCCATAGTACATTTTCGATAAGTTGAAAATGTTGCTCTGGAATCTCTGACGGTTTTATATACCAGACAGTAGTTGTTTAAAAGATTATATCTGACCAGCTGGGCTAAGAAAAGGAAATGCAGTATCCACGGTGCAACGTGTTCCCAGTATGCCTCCTCTAAAAACAGCCGGTCCACACCAGGGGAGGCTGGAGGAGGTAGGAATCTGAGGACATGCTCATTGTAATGCATGGGGTTTGGTGTCAAACTACACTAAATTCCAAGCATTATCATGAGCCTCCACCAGCCTTCCCTGGTCAACACAGAAACTGAGCACTGTTGACCCTCCTCTGAGTGCTGGTCTGAGGTTTTTAAATAGCAGATGTTCAGCTGCTTAGTTGTGGGTGTAAAGCAGAAGCCAGGCCCGAAAGTCCAACTCACTCTGGGAGTTATTGCTGATTATTTTTGCACAATTACGGTGTGACGTTGTTCAGTAAAGTTGTCCACGTTTCCCTGCAAGTAAAGTACTTGAGTGTGAAACCAACAGACTGACAGTTCAGAACTGAGAAAAAAGCCGTAGGTTGATGATGTTTATCGTCTCTGGTTACCTCTGAGCAGGTGTTGTGGCCCTGCGCCAGCCCGATGTCTGCCGTCATGCTTGGAGATTCACTGTCAGTCCGCTTCACTGTCACATTAGCCTTCCCCGAGTGTCAGTGTGATTTAATTAAGCCCACACAGATCTGGAGCATCATTTGAGCAATCGGACGGACAGAAGAAAGCCAGCGATCATCAGTCTCTTTCATACATCACTTGATTGATCATCACAGAGCGTGATGGCTTTATATTTATCCAGCCTTTAGAAACACGAGCCTTGGAGAGACGGATTGAAATCTATTCTAAAGAACACGAACAAGCAATACACCGACTGCACCGCCACCGCGGCCGTGAAGTTCATTACAAGTTTTTTCCGTTGGGGAAACTGCTGTGATGAAGCTTTCATTGTGTTGTGAAACCACTTTGAATCTAACCCTGGGTCTCCTGTTATCTTTGCTTCTCTGGTTCTCTGCCAAGCTCAGAGGCCAGCTTGAACGCTGCATATCCAGTAGATTATAACCCACCATGGACCACTTCCCCAGCCTCTGTTTCTGGCTCAAACAAATGGCCTAGGCCCTCCCCGGTGCATTGTTATCTGTGTCTGCCTAAACCTTGCCATGCATCTCAGTCATGCTGCTCCTCCCTGCAGCTCCCAACGCATCGTAACCCCCTGCCCCGTCCCGCCGTCCCCCCGTCCCCCCAAAGCGGTTCAGAAGTGTGATGATAGATAAAGCTGCCTGGCAGTTTGTGTGTCCAGGAGCTCCTCTCTTAGGTCATGCACAGTTCGTCTTCCTCCTCCTCCCCTTCACACACACACACACACACACACACACACACACACACACACACACACACACACATACACACACACACACACACACACACACAGACACAGTGCTGCCTGACATGTACCTACTAGTCTAGCAGATGTGTTTAATGTCAAAAGCAATAAAGTCACAGGGTGAAACTGGTTGACTGGCCCCAGCTTTGGGGGGGGTTGTTTTTTTCTCTCTGTCTTATCAAAATCTAGCCACAGGCCCTCTGGAAGTTATCCAGGCGGGCAGAGTTAATGGTTGGGACAGTTATACGAGCATGTCTTTTTAATGACCGCCCAACAGGCTGTGGCGTTAGTAACCTAAGATATGTGATGATTCAATTGGACAAGGCATATCCTACCAGTCTCTTACAGACAATGAGCTCAGTAGTTGAAAGACACTCATTCATGCATTTCTTTCCTTCTCATCCCTACAGTAGTTATGTGGACCCATGAATGATTGGGTATTTCAAGGGGTGAGATGGAACGTGTGGTTGCCGTCACTATTGTCGTTAAGCACTCTGTCGTAACCCATGTAGACAGGCTGGAGTCTGGGAGATGAGACGTCGTTATATCATAGTCTAATTAGGGTATTATATCCACGCGCGGTAATAGAGCAGTATGTTTTGGATCCCTCCGATGATTCTTGACTTCAGAGCGAGCCTGCCTTACAAAAGGCAGTGGGGGCTGCGGCCCATACATCAGCAACTAATCTGCACTTTACTCACACACACACACACACACACACACACACACACACACACACACACACACACAGGCACTCTCAGTTCCCCATGAGATCTGTGGATAGCGAGTGTATCCATTTTCTTTGACAAGTACTGGCTGAAACAGAACAAAGCAGGAGAGTACAGTATATTGGTCCAGCGGCCCCCGCCTTCCCAGCGCTCCCAGGCAGTCTCCGGGCTGACGTGCGTTCGACCGCTGCCGTGTCAGTAGATATTGGAAACTGGCGTTTCTTCATAGTGATCTGCCCTGAAAGGTCAGGGTTGGCCAGCTGGGGCTGCAGCGTTAGTATCAGCACCCTGGCTCCCACTCTTTCTCTCTGTGTTGCTCTCTGCCGTTTCAAATGAGATTCAGAACAGCAACGTGGCGTTTCCGATGATGCAGTGGACTGACCTTCTTTGTTATAGCGTGGAAGTTTCGATTGCCCTGATGTTCTCTGCCTCTGATAAACATCCGCTTCTTTCATTCCACTCGTTTCCTGCCTTTTCACATTTGTTCTGGGTCCTGCGTACGTATAGAAGAGCATTCCATTCCTACGTATGGCTCATTTTCTATGAGTCGTCTCCTTAGTTTTCCTGGTGTGGGAGTTGTTTTGTTGAAGCAGTAGAAAGCCTTCTGTGCATATTTGTAGAGCGGCCCATAGTTTCAGCTGGCTAGAGAACTCACTGATGAAGATCCACCCACACACTTGCAGAGGTTCAACATTTGAACCTCATGCATATGGAAATGGTTTAAGTAAAGTATTTTGTGCCACACATTCAGTAAAGAGTCTTAATTAATATTGACAACTGTCTTCTCTCCGAGGTCGACTTTGAAGCGAATGCTTCTAAACACACACCTAATGTCAGCTTTGTGCCCTGCTGTTGTGGAGCGACCAAGTTCTCAACTTTTTTATCAGTCCGGCACTCCAGTGGTGGCCCCCTGACCCCCCTCACCTCACAAGTTCCCATCTCTTAGAGAGCAGAACTATCAGGCTATATCATCAGGTGTGAGGGTCGGGACACTTCACAACACAGCTCAGTCTCAGCGCTGCCTAGCAGGAGGGAGCCAGGCTGATGATGATGGACTGTAATGACGGGTGTCTCCGTTAGAGAAACCAGGGTCAATTGCTGCCGGGTAAATGGTAAAATTTCGGCAAAGAAATTGCATGATCTCACTCTATGTTTAATTTAATTTATTGACATGAGGGCTAGTTTGTAGTTACAGGTTAGCGTGACCTGTAGATACATTTGAGGTTGGATTAAGTTGAAGCGTCTTTGAGTGTCTAGAAAAGCACTATGTAAGTCTAATGTATTATTATTATTATTATTATTATTATTATTATTATTATTATTAACTTGAATAAAAGCAATGAAGACACCCTCCAGTCAAAATTGAAGATTTAAAGCTGGAAATCCATGTTCTAAGTGTATGTATATATAACCATTTTGGTCAGAAATAAGACATTTTGTTAAGCAAATTAAAATTGTTATTTAGAACCATATTTTTTCATGACGTGCTTACTTCCTGTACAGCAGAGTTAATTAATATGAATACAACCAGATGATTTTGTTGAAAGGCATTAATCGAAGGAACTAGCCTATATGTTAACTGTACATTGTTGCATGTTCCCTTTCAATAGGGTAACAGGACATTTAATGATTAGGAATATAATATAACATGTATACAAATAAAGGCGCCAATAAGGCTTGGCAACAAATGCAAACACGCTCAAAATAATGTGAAGCACTAATGACAGTGAATAGGCGTGTAAATGCATACCAGATGCAAGTTATTTGCTAATCATATTGGACACTGCTGTACCCTCAGGCTAGTCGCCTTTACGCAACGGCATCATCAGTGTTTGTTCATCCAGCTGATCCTGCCTCTGGTCCTTCTGCTCTGTGCTCTACTGTAACAACAAATTATTTTTGTTGTCAGCTCGAATTTCGAAGAATGAATACAGGCCGGGTCGGTTTTGGGTTGAATTGTTCATGAGCGTTGAGAATTGTGTAAGAGCAGTTTGTGCTTATGAAGGTTGGAGAGGCGCTCTTTCAGGGCTTGATCTCAAGCCAAAAATAAATTGGATTGTCTCCAGATGCATGTTGATGCGCCCGCTTCTGGTGACTGGACAGAAATCCCATTCGCCAGTTGGGGGGGTGATATGCTTCAAACATGTGTTTGATACCGTTCCTCAGTCCATTCCGCGCGTTACGCTGAGCCCGTCCTCCGATTTCTACCTCCATCGGCCTCCGCTGCGGTACGAGAGGGCGTTTCCTGGTCCGTGCAGCTTGTGTGTTCACATGTCCGTGTGTGTGAGCAGAGCAGAGTGTCGGGGTGAAGCCAGCAGCTGAGAGGAGCACAAGTGATGCTTTCACAGTGGCCTGGCCTCAGCCGTCTGAATCCTTCCCTCAGGCCTCATTACCATGCCTGCTGCATCCAGCCTCAGCCCTGCTGTGTGCTACTGCACACTCACCATCGCTCCCTCCTCCCTCCGCCCGCCCTCCCCTTCACTTTCCCTCCTCTCCACTTTCCCTCCCTCCCCTCCACCGTCCCTCAGCCCAAAACCTCTCCTCTCCTCCTCCTCCCCTCTTCTCTACTCCCCTCTATACCCCGTCTTCACCACTCCTTTTCTTTTTTCTCATCTTCTCCTTTCTCCTTTCCTCCCTTACAGTCTCATCTCCTCTTCTCTGGCCTCTTCTCTCATCTCCTCTCCTTTTACTGCAGCCTGTAACAGGCAGGCTGGGGTTGATATGATCTAGTGGATTTTATTAATTACCTCTGGCAAAATGGTGAGAGTTGTAATACAGTACTATCTAAGGGCACAGTGAGCTGGGCTGTGTTTGAATATGTGAGACAGAGAGAGAGAGACAGAGAGAGAGAGATGTTTGGTCCAAAGTGAGAATCTGTGTAGTAGTAGTCTGTGTAGTAGTGGTCTGTGTGGTGGTGGTGGTGGTGGTCTGTGTAGTCGTAATAGTAATAGTAGGGGTAGTGGTAGGGGTAGGGGTAGGGGTAGTAGTAGTAGTAGTAGTAGTAGTAGTAGTAGTAGTAGTAGTAGTAGCAGCAGCAGCAGCAGTAGTCTGTGTAGTAGTAGTAGTAGTATTAGTAGTCTGTGTAGTAGTAGTAGTAGTAGTAGTAGTAGTAGTAGTAGTAGTAGTAGTAGTAGTAGTAGTAGTAGTAGTAGCACCACTGTCTCCCGTGCTCCACATCCCACCAGGGAACACTGAGGCGCTCAGCAGGATTAGCAGCATCATAACTCCCGACCTGCTTCTCAGAAAATCACAAGCCCCAAAAACGCTCTTCCTCTTAGTCGACGGGGGAAACATAACGTATCTACCTTGTTGTCTAAGCTAGGGGGCATACATTGAGGGACAAAAGAGTGATTTGCAGCCACTCTTCAAAAGGAAGATGATTTATTAATTATTATTAAGGTGTGACATGGTAGAATCAGGTGTGACAGGGTAGGGTCAGGTGTGACAGGGTAGGGTCAGGTGTGACATGGATGATCAGGTGTGACAGGGTAAGATCAGGTGTGACATGGATGATCAGGTGTGACAGGGTAAGATCAGGTGTGACATGGATGATCAGGTGTGACATGGATGATCAGGTGTGACATGGATGATCAGGTGTGACAGGGTAAGATCAGGTGTGACATGGATGATCAGGTGTGACATGGATGATCAGGTGTGACATGGATGATCAGGTGTGACATGGATGATCAGGTGTGACATGGATGATCAGGTGTGACAGGGTAAGATCAGGTGTGACATGGATGATCAGGTGTGACAGGGTAAGATCAGGTGTGACATGGATGATCAGGTGTGACATGGATGATCAGGTGTGACATGGATGATCAGGTGTGACAGGGTAGGATCAGGTGTGACATGGATGATCAGGTGTGACATGGATGATCAGGTGTGACATGGATGATCAGGTGTGACAGGGTAGGATCAGGTGTGACATGGAGGATCAGGTGTGACATGGATGGTCAGGTGTGACAGGGTAGGATCAGGTGTGACATGGAGGATCAGGTGTGACATGGATGATCAGGTGTGACAGGGTAGGATCAGGTGTGACATGGATGATCAGGTGTGACATGGATGATCAGGTGTGACATGGTAGGGTCAGGTGTGACAGGGTAGGATCAGGTGTGACATGGTAGGGTCAGGTGTGACAGGGTAGGATCAGGTGTGACATGGATGATCAGGTGTGACATGGTAGGGTCAGGTGTGACAGGGTAGGATCAGGTGTGACATGGTAGGGTCAGGTGTGACAGGGTAGGATCAGGTGTGACATGGATGATCAGGTGTGACATGGTAGGTCTTCCCTGTGTGTCAGGTTCAGAGTGCCCTAGGGCCTTGTTCCAGGCTAATGTGACGCTCCAGAGTGTGTGTGTGTGTGTGTGTGTGTGTGTGTCTGTCTGTCTGTCTGTCCTTCACCTGATCAGCAGTAAAGATGGGAGATATAATTACCAAGCTGGCAGTGGGGCGGGGGGGGGCTTGTTTAGCAAACTAGGAGAGTGGTTGTGGAAGTGGTGCTTCTAATTATGCCAGATGAAGAAACCGAAAAGATTGTGAAAATATGTTCTGTACTGTAGGTTGTTTAGACTTATTTGCATAGCGCTTCCCTTTCAAGTGTGTTTCTACCACAAATAATTAAGCTTTTGGGATGCAGTGTGATATGATCTCTGGTAGATGTTGCGAGTGTGGATTCATCTGGCCTCCATGCCCAGCTGCTCCTGACCTCAGGGGAGGCGGGGTCGGACGTGCTGGTACTCTTAGTTAAACATGAGGAGTGCTGGAGAGAGGCAGTCTGTTTTCTCCTGGCTAAACATTGCATATGCGGTCGTAAAATTGTTTGTGCCGGCCATTATGATTAAAGGCCTATCCACAGCATGCTGTCTCCTCAGAATAAATAATGTATGTAGGAATCCTCTGAGTGTTTTTCCCGGCCCTGAGCAGTTTATGTGCGCCTTCACACTTGCTTATTGTTTAAAATGGTGGAAATGGAGGATTTTTTGTTGCCAACGTTTTCTCAGAACATCCCCCAGCTAACAGAGAACTCTGAATTTAGTGCTTGATGTGGGGAGCTATTTAGAAACGCAAAAGTAATTGATTGACAGTGGTGGTTGTTGAACTGTCTGACGTTTCTCCATTTGCATGTTGTTTGACTCCTCTGGTGCTGCAGCAGCCTGTGGATATGAGGTGTCAGTCTGCAGCGCAGTGGGTGGTTCACTAGGCACGTCGTTCTGCCTTTCCTGTCACTGTGGCTCTGACTCATCAGGGCAAGGCAGGATGGTGTGACATGGAAATTAGTTCACTCAATGGCAACATTAGGAAGATTGCACATTTCCTATTCATGAGATCTGAATGGTCACTGATTTAATTTAGTATTGTAATGTAAATCGGAGGTGGCACAATCAGTTGTCATTAAGGCTGACATTTTGATTGTAATATTTCCTGGTCTGTGTGACACTAATTACTAACTATTCATATGCACACACAGCCCTGTCATGGACAATGTGAAAAGAGAGGCTATTACTATCTATCACTTGTTTATTTTTATTTTTTACTTTTGAGAGGTTACACTATGCTGTAAGGACTTCATTGGGCTCAACATGTTTCTTTTGATCTAGTTTTGCATTATTAAGCCCCTTCCTCACTCCCTCCCTCCCTCCCTCCTCCCCTGTGCCCAGACTCAGCCTGTAAGCCTCACCTCCCTCCCTCTCTCCTCCCCTGTGCCCAGACTCAGCCTGTAAGCCTCACCTCCCTCCCTCCTCCCCTCTGCCCAGACTCAGCCTGTAAGCCTCACCTCCCTCCCTCCCTCCCCAGTGCCCAGACTCAGCCTGTAAGCCTCACCTCCCTCCCTCTCTCCCCAGTGCCCAGACTCAGCCTGTAAGCCTCACCTCCCTCCCTCTCTCCTCCCCAGTGCCCAGACTCAGCCTGTAAGCCTCACCTCCCTCCCTCCTCCCCAGTGCCCAGACTCAGCCTGTAAGCCTCACCTCCCTCCCTCCTCCCCTGTGCCCAGACTCAGCCTGTAAGCCTCACCTCCCTCCCTCTCTCCTCCCCAGTGTCCAGACTCAGCCTATAAGCCTCACCTCCCTCCCTCCTCCCCAGTGTCC